>NC_134500.1:1331862-1496862 GCF_040206685.1 Ascaphus truei
CACACACGTACACACACGTATACACACACACACGTAGGCGCACGCATACACACACACGTAGACACACGTATACACACACACATGTAGACACACGTACAAACACACACGTGTACACACACGTATACACACAGGCACACGTAGACACACACACGTAGACACACACACACACACACACACACACACACACACACACACACGTACACACACACACACACACACACATAGACACACACACAACACACACGTAGACACATACACGTAGACACATACAACACACGTAGACACACACGCACGTAGACACACACACATGTACACGGAGACACGTACACACACACATGTACACGTATACTCACACACATGTACACGTACACACACACATGGAGACATACACACACACACATGTAGACATACACACACACGTATACACACACACCGTATACATACACATAATGTATACACACACGTGTATACACACACGTATATACACACACACACAAGTGTATACACACACTATGTATATACACACACACACGTGTATACACACACACACACTATCCCCAGCACCACCACATCAGCACACCGCTATCCCATACCCCCCCAGCACACTGGCATTCTCGGCTCCCCGCCATTCTCAGCCCCCATCAACACCATCAGCACCACACATCGGCACCTTTGCACCTCCCCCATCGGCACACCCACATCCGCACCCCCACATCAGCACCAAACCCTCCCAAATCAGCACACCGATACAATCACCATCAGTACAGCCACAGCAGCAGTACCACCGCACATGGGCCGCGTTGACCACTCCTCACCCAAATGCCACACCCACACCACAAACATCCCGGGCAACGCCGGGGCTCTCAGCTAGTGTAAAATAAATGTGTAATTCTAAATGCAGAATTTGTATTCATACTAGGACACAATATTCATTTTCTAACGTTAGTTGGGGGGGTGGGGGGGGGGCAGGCTAAAGGTTTGGGTGACTAATACCCTCTCACCGGCCCTGTGTCTGCACATTATATTTCTTCTGATATTACGGACTTTACCTGAATCTTGATGATGGAAATCACTCAGTGCTTTTCTCTGCAGAGATTTCATCCTTCACGCTAAAAAAATGAGACACACTTTAACCAATTCACCATATATATGTTCAGCCTAATCTAAGGACTACTTCCATATAATCTAAGGACTACTTCCACATAATCTAAGTACTCCTTCCATATAATCTAAGGACTACTTCCATATAATCTAAGGACTACTTCCACATAATCTAAGTACTCCTTCCATATAATCTAAGGACTACTTCCATATAATCTAAGGACTACTTCCATATAATCTAAGGACTACTTCCATATAATCTAAGGACTACTTCCACATAATCTAAGTACTCCTTCCATATAATATAAGGACTACTTCCATATAATCTAAGGACTACTTCCACATAATCTAAGTACTCCTTCCATATAATCTAAGGACTACTTCCATATAATCTAAGGACTACTTCCATATAATCTAAGGACTACTTCCATATAATCTAAGGACTACTTCCACATAATCTAAGTACTCCTTCCATATAATCTAAGGACTACTTCCATATAATCTAAGGACTACTTCCATATAATCTAAGGACTACTTCCATATAATCTAAGGACTACTTCCATATAATCTAAGTACTACTTCCATATAATCTAAGGACTACTTCCACATAATCTAAGGACTACTTCCATATAATCTAAGGACTACTTCCATATAATCTAAGGACTACTTCCACATAATCTAAGGATTACTTCCATATAATCTAAGGACTACTGCCACATAATTTGTTCCAGCATACTTCTTTATTTGATGAATTGCCTTTATTTTATTTTTTCATCCCAATCACACGCTTTACTGGGAAATTAGTCACCAGTTTTTTTTAATGTAGCACAAATGTAGTTTTTGTGAGGAATACGGGTTGAGTGTTTCTCAAATCAGCTTTATAACGCAGTACTTAATAATGAGCGTAACCCATTGGATGTCAACCTCATTCCGACAATGTCCAATTTATATACAGAGATTTACTGTAATTTACTATAGGGGCATTTAGTATAGGGGCCTGGCAGGATTTCCCATTTAATGGTCTCTCTGAATCAATGCAATTTGAGGCATAGCTGGTGTAAAGAGAAGCATTTGCATCTTGTATCTATTTGCATGAGTGTGTTAATGTTTGCTTCAATATTTGGGAATATTAGAAGGAAGAGATATCTGGCTCATGTATTAGAATACCTCTTTCTTTTCTTTTTTATATAGTTACATACAGTTTTACTGATAGATGGTAAGCCCACCTCACCAAGACTGCCCCCAAAACGGTAGGTAAAAAATATTTACCTTGTCTTACAAGGCGAACTTCCCGCTTTTATATTTCCAGGAAACAACTCTCAGATATCGGCAGTTTAGAAACACCAAGGAGAAAACAGCATAGGATTTATTGAAGAAACTGACCCTATGAATTTCACTGGGGCACTTTCTTTGGTATAAAATCTAAATAATCACCTAGATGTATTGTAGCACTATGGCATGCATATAATTACAAGTTACTATAAACATTGCCAGCCAAGATATAATAAAGTATTGTTATGGATGTTACATATCATTACTATTCATCAATTTAAAACAAGACTATATATATTTTTTATATTTTTCATACACAAAAGTGTCTTAATATTGATCAGAACAGCATCTAGCACACTCATTCGTAGTAAATAATACGTATGGCACTGTGAAATGCAAGCAGAATGCTGCTACTTACATACAAGTTGTCTGCAGGCTTTGTGTGTGTGTGTGTGTGTGTGTGTGTACTTTACACAGTGCTAATGGAAACAGTAACTGTTGCTTGGATACAGATACAGACGCTACATGTACACAAAGGCAGCAGAAGCATAGATGTGTCAGGCTTAGCATGTACACAAAGGCAGCAGAAGCAGAGATGTGTCAGGCTTAGCATGTACACAAAGGCAGCAGAAGCAGAGATGTGTCAGGCTTAGCATGTACACAAAGGCAGCAGAAGCATAGATGTGTCAGGCTTAGCATGTACACAAAGGCAGCAGAAGCAGAGATGTGTCAGGCTTAGCATGTACACAAAGGCAGCAGAAGCAGAGATGTGTCAGGCTTAGCATGTACACAAAGGCAGCAGAAGCATAGATGTGTCAGGCTTAGCATGTACACAAAGGCAGCAGAAGCAGAGATGTGTCAGGCTTAGCATGTACAGTATCAACCTGACTTGGGAGAAATACTAGAAACAAATGACCTCTGGCCACTAAGTATTGCCATCTTGTATGCATGTCCTGTTTGAGATTTGAATCCAGTCCTGGTTTTCTTACTGCGATACAACTGCATTCTGAGTCAGCATAGTCCTGCAGTTCTGTAAAAACTGGGGACTGGGAGAACCAGCCCCGTCTGTAATATCCTGACCACATGGAATTAGGGTGACAGTATTGTCACTGCGCTTAACTGGTCTGCAGTTACAGGGAAGTATTTTCTTTACATCTGGTCCTCTACACACCCTGCCCTTACCAAAGAGCCAATAAACATAAGGAGGGAAGAGAGGGGGGAATGCCTGTGCAAACCCCTTTTCAGAACAGTGATATATCACACAAAAGGGAGCGGCTGGAGGACACCAAACTCCTCCGATGTCCAGCTTCTCATGTTTGCAAACTAACATTAAAATGATTTTAAAATGCCTATATGTGTCTGATTATTGTCAGTCAGCTAGATGTACCTCCCTCACCCTGTCAATGCCAGTGCTTCATTCTGATCTCTGGGGAGACTGAGATATACACCAAACAATAAGCAAATAACTTCCACCTGCAAACACCAGGGGGCAGCCTTGCTCTATGTAAGGCTGATATCACTTTGAGAATCACATGTTTCAAACACTTTCAATAATCAGCAAAATGATGCGGGAAATAATCCCCCAAATCACAGGCCAAGCATTGTACAGGGTAACTTCTTGTACAGAAGTCAATGATTACAACACCATTACAGCAAAAAAACTACACGTGAAACAGGCACCTTTTGAGCAGCCACGTTATGGCTGAATATCCATCACTGGAGGGCAACTCATTCTAGGAATAGTTATTATTAGGAATCATTTTAATGCCAATCATGGACTCAAAAGGGCTTTTTGCGAAGCACAATGATTTTATAATCACATTGGCAAAGCCATTACTGGAGCCCAATGTGTATTTTTATTTCTTTTTAGCTTAAATTCTATTGAAACAAAATGTTATATACATACAAATACAATTAGAGGCTGTGATAATAACAAAGCAAAGGGAAAATATACACACAATAAAGTTGGGGGGGGGGGGTTCGGCTCTATCTATAACATCTCCGAAACTGGAAAGGACAACCGAAAAATACAACCTAGTACAGAATAAGATCTAACCCAGAGGGGAATCCATCTCTTCAATTCACTGCACACAGCATCATTGTCGCAGAGTTTATACCCTGGATATCAAATTTTGCTAGCCAGGGATGCCACATTTTTTAAAATGTTATACCCGAATCATTTAATAAACTACTACATTTTCCCATGTGGCAAATATACCAAATCCTATTTGAAATGTTGTATATTTGGGGAACCTCTTGTTTCCACATTGAGGCTATTCTGCATCTTGTTGGGGTTGTAACATGGTGGATTAGAGAAAGATCAGCCCCCCCCCCCCCCTGGAGTGGCCTGTTAAGCAGAAACAGCCATGGATCAAACGGCAAATCCAGACCCAAGATCCTTCTCAGCCAATATCTTATTTTCCTCCAAAGAGAAGCTGCTTGCGGACAGGGCCACCACGTATGTAACAGCGCAGCGTGTGCTCCGCACCCTTTGGGACGAAGTGGAGAGTATCCTGGAGCTAATGTGGATCATTCCAGAGGGGTGAGATACCCCCTGTGAGTACCTTATGTGCATTCTCCTTTAGAGTAGTACATATTGAGCTCTTAGCCACTGTAAAAAATATTTGATTCCATGTTTCTCCCTCTAACACCTCACCCAAATCTTCCCACTGACGCATAAAGTTTATTTTAGCTATCTATCTTAGAGCAGCAATACTACCTCCCCCTTTTTTTAATATGTAAAGCGTGTGACAATGTATAATTCTACATTCTTACCTAAGATGGCAATCGTTTGGTTCTCCTGTTATACATCTGTCAAAATCCTGATTGTGTGCCCAACGAAATGGCCGCCATCCAACTCAGTGCTGCAGTCTGTGAAATGCTGCAGCTGATATGTAATATTATATTACTAAGTGTAAAACAGTATTGCTATAGCTTTCAGAGTAATACACACTCTGCAGTTTTTTGAAAACAGCAACAGATCTGTTTATGATACTTTGTTGCCAAAGTACAGAGCTCAAAAAGGTGAGTCAGCCTGTTTCAAAGGAGGAATTGGATATAACTTTCTAGAGTGTTGCTATAGCAATAAGATGCTAATCAGTACATTAAAAAAATATTACAAATGGCATTAGCAGTTCAAAAAAATGCAGACAGTATTATCTAATACTACAGGCAGTATTATCTAATACTACAGAACTGATTTATTTAAAAAAAAAATCTGGTATTTTTCAAGTTTTGCTGCTTTAAATGGTTAATGCATAATTGTAATAACTCTACTGTAAATGGCACATCGAATCTATCTATCTATCTATCTATCTATCTATCTATCTATCTATCTATCTATCATCTACCTATCTATCTATCTATCTATCTATCTATCTATCTATCTATCTATCTATCTATCTATCTATCTATCTATCTATCTATCTATCATCTACCTATCTATCTATCTATCTATCTATCTATCTATCTATCTATCTATCTATCTACCTACCTACCTATCTATCTATCATCTATCTATCTATCTATCTATCTATCTATCTATCTATCTATCTATCATCTATCTATCTATCTATCTATCTATCTATCTATCTATCTATCTATCTATCTATCTATCTATCTATCTATCTATCTATCTATCTATCATCACAACTCATGTGGGTATCTGATAATACTCCAGAAAAACATATTTTGCTATTTTTTCCTATATCTAGGAATTGTGAATTATGATCATTACATAACTTCAACCAACCCCCTGAAGAAGCGTCATATACATATACAGCTATAACATTTAGCAGTAGAACCGGACGATTTTTCAACTCAGATCCGTGGGTTATGGACGCGTGGGCGTCCCCCTTTTTCGATCCTTGTTTTCTCACGTGTGGATGATTGGAGCTACGTGATCCTATTTTACTATGTAAGTTTTATTTAGTCAATTTAATAAATATTTCTATGATCTATGACCAATTGTATTTTCTCTCTTTTTGCACTCTTTTCTTATTGTATAACTTCCACCTCCAACTGATAGTAAAAACCTATGCACACTTGTCTCCTAACAAGCTTGCACTGCATTTGATATAGTTTCATTCTAATAATTGCATATTGTAACGGGCAATGGATGGAAGGGAAGTAAACATAATTATGCCCCTTTACAAAGCACTAGTAAGACCACACCTTGAATATGGAGTACAATTTTGTGCACCAATCCTAAGAAAAGACATTATGGAACTAGAGAGAGTGCAGAGAAGAGCCACCAAATTAATAAAGGGGATGGACAATCTAACTTATGAGGAGAGGCTAGGTAAATTAGACGTCCAAGAGGGGACAATACAAGGAGCTTTCAAAAGAACTATTCATCCCACGGGCAGTACTAAGGACTCGGGGCCATCCCTTAAGGTTGGAGGAAAGGAAATTTCACCAGCAACAAAGGAAAGGGTTCTTTACAGTAAGGGCAGTTACAGTGTGGAATTCATTACCCATGGAGACTGTGATGGCAGATACAATAGATTTGTTCAAAAAAAGGTTGGACATCTTTTTAGATGGGAAAGGTATACAGGGATATACCAAATAAGTATACATGGGAAGGATGTTGATCCAGGGATTAATCCGATTGCCAATTCTTGGAGTCAGGAAGGAATTAATTTTTCCCCTTAATAGGGTTTTTTGTTTGCCTTCCTCTGGATCAATAAGTATAGATATAGGATAAAGTATCTGCTGTCAAAATTTAGCATAGGTTTAACTTGATGGACCTACGTCTTTTTTCAACCTCATCTACTATGTAACTATGTAACTATGTAACTATGTAATTATGTAACTATGTAAGTATCTCAAAACCTCCCTAATCATACCCGCTTTCACCCATTTTTAGAGATGAAACACATATCCAGCACTGGGTCACATGTTAAATACAATTGCGGTTGAAAGTGAGAGGAAGAATTTGCACTACATTAACAGAATCAGTTTATGTGCTAATTATGTGCTAATTATGTGCCTCCGGCTCCTAGCACCCTGTTTTTGCACTTGATAAATACTATAGCCCCAGAGATGTTTTTCTGCAAATGACCCCTAGTGGAATCACTTTAAATGTTACTGAATTATCTCCTGTGACTTTCGAAATGAGGAACCTTATCTGAGGGTTTCTGTATGTAACAAGAACACAAATTCTTTCAGAGAGGCGCGTGATCTTTTATTTCCCAAAGTCTCTGTGTGTAACACGGCATGCTCGGGTGAGCTTGGGCAGTTATAGGGCAACAAAACTGCCCCATATGTATATAAAATAGGATTTGTGTCCTTGTTCCCGTGAGATTTGGGGGACACGTTAATACCGTTCAGATGTGTAAGCGAATGTTTCACCTCTCCACCCCATATTTGTTGGGGGGGGGGGGGGAGCAGTTGGGCGACACACATTATTTAGGGGGCACATCATGCCCTCCACGTATTTCTCTTTTTTATCTCCAAAAATCTATGCCTAGCCGGATAGGATGTAAACCCCATAATTAAATATACCTCATTACTTTAACCCTGAGGTGGGTAACCTTGTCGTCAATCCGCCGTGAAAGTGAAGGTCATGAAGGTGAGTGAAGAAGAAGCAGTTAGTGCTCAGGTGATAGTGCTGAGGTGAGGGAAGCAGCCTATTTTGATCTGGTTTAATACTTCACCCGCCTCCAGATGGTATCTGGGCGGGTGACAAGGGCGAGGTAGTGCACTATATGGAGCACCAGAGAATACAGGACTTTCCTCGGCATGCCGCGAAAACATGCCGGGGACATATCCCCCAACCTGCTGAGGCTGGGGGAGATAGGAGCCCAAGGGGGTTGCCGTGGTTTGGGTTCTACGCAAAGATCCGGAGAGCTGAAGTTGATAGGTTGACAAGGCTCTCCGGTCTGCAAACCCCCCACGATGAAGGTGCGTGAGTCGGGGTGGATTGCATCTTTAATCTCCCTGATCAAACGACGAGGGACACGGGCAGTAAGCATACCCATACGGGGCGCGAGCACCTCTGCGCTTACCCAGTCTCGCCGCTCATAGTCCAGGAGATCCCCGACTCTGGTCACTTGTGCCAGGATTAGCCGGCGGCAAATAGAGGGTGAATCCAACATCCGAGCCCCCACTACTGGATTATACAGCAGGGGCTCGGCGAGGAAATCAACCCCCACCGCCTGTTCCTTCCTGGTCGCGGAGACCAGTTTCTAGGCCTTTAATAAGTCCCGGTAGTATGCCGGCAGCTCCGAGAGGTTTCTTCCTAAACCCTCGGGTCTGATGATAAACAGTTGCCGGTCATACCTCATACTGCGCAGCTGGCGAAAAAAACTGGTCGCCAGCTGGCACCACTGCGGAAACGGATCCGCGAATAGGTATCTCTGCAGGTATTGGAGGCGGAAAGTGTGTAACTGGAAGTGGACACATACCACTCCCTGTCCACCCTCCTCCAAAGGGAGACACGCAACCCCCGCAGAGACCCAATGCTTCCCCAGCCAGAGAAAATCCATCAATCTCCTCTGGATCTTGTTGATAAATTCGGGGGGCGGACCCATGGCTATCAGCCGGTGCCAAAGCTGACTGGCCACCAGCTGGTTGATCACCAGGGTTCTTCCCCTAAGGGAAAGCATTCTCGACAGATACACCCATGACCCCAGACGAGCAATGACTCGTTCTTCAAGTTCACTGAAGTTTTCTGGGGCTGGGTCCTCCGCAGCAGACAGGTAGACTCCCAGATATTTGAGAGTATCGCTCCCCCACGAGATATTACGAAACGCGGGGGGCAAAGAGTCCACCTGTAAGGGACCCACCAAAATGCCGGAGCACTTGGACCAGTTGATCCGAGCAGAAGAGGCTGCGGTGTAGACCTCTTGGCACGCTTGTGCCCGCTCCAGATCATCTAGGTCCTGGGCCACGAGGAGCACGTCATTGGCATAAGCCGACAGGACTACCCGCATGCTGGGCTCCCGCAGCACCAGCCCGGTGAGCCTCCTCCTCAGTAGGCAGAGGAAGGGCTCGATGGCCAGCGCGTATAGTTGCCCAGACAGGGGACACCCCTGACGTACTCCCCGACCAAACACAAAAGGTGCCGTCAGGGACCAATTAATTTTTACCAGACACTCTGCAGAGGCGTACAGCATCCGGAGAAAGCCCACAAATTGTGGGCCAAATCCAAACTCCCGCAAGGTCTGCATGAGGTAACGGTGATCCACCCTGTCAAACGCCTTCTCCTGATCTAGGGACAGGAGGGCGAGTGACAGACCAGTCCTCTGCGCGTGGTGTAGCAGGTCCCGGACTAGAAAAATGTTGTCATGAATGCTCCGGCCTGGGACAGTATAGGACTGGTCGGGGTGAATCACCTCTGCCAGCACGGACTTGAGCCTCAGCGAAAGCGCTTTGGCTACGATCTTATAATCCGTGCTGAGCAGTGAGACCGGTCGCCAGTTAGAGATCTGGCGGAGATCCCCCTTCTTCGGCAGCAGAGACAGTATTGCCCGCCGACATGAAAGGGGCATCTCACCAGTCTCCAGGGCTTCGGCCAGGACCTCGGTGAAATCAGGTCCCAGCATCTCCCAAAAAAACCGGAAGAACTCCACAGTCAGCCCGTCTAGCCCCGGCGCTTTTCCGTGGGACATGAGATTAAGAGCTTCAGAGAGCTCGGCCAGAGTCAAAGGTAACTCAAGCCGCTCTCTTCCACCCCCGCCGACCGTGGGAAGCCCCTCCCATAAGACCCTGCACGCATCCGGCTGGATGGACTCCAGAGAGAAAAGATCCCTCTTCCCGAAGGAAGTTGATGCGGGATCACACATACGCCCCCCGAGCTCTCCGATCTTCCAAGTCCCGGAGAGCGCACTTCCTCTCCACGTACGCACACTGCAGGAATTGGTCTCCTGCCACAGACAGCCGCCTCTCGAGATCGAGCACCTCTTCCGTAAGGGTCTCGATCTTAGCATCGCGCCGCCTGCTGGCACCTTTAGTGTGCTCCTGACAAACGAGGAGCAGATGAACCTTGCCCACGTCCCACCACTGCTCTAACGTGGCAAAGTCTGACCTGCAACCTCTCCAGGCCATCCAAAAGTCTCGGACCGATGTCGCAAACCCCTAGTCCTCCAACAACGTATTGTTGAAATGCCAATAGGCGGCCGAGGGCGCTGCTGGTATTAGCGCCACCGTCTCGGACACACAATTGTGGTCTGAAAACGGCGCTAGCCTAATGGTACTGGACTGAGCTCGCGACAGGCTGTGGCTGGATATGTACAGCCTATCGATCCGGGACCAGGATATCCGTCCACCTCTAAACACTCTAACATAGATGAACTCAGTGGATACCCCGGGATGTTGTTCTCGCCAGACATCTACCAAGGAGTAGCGGGTGATGACCTCCCGCAAGGCCGACGCAGAACTCGGGTGTGGCTCCGGACCATTCCGGTCCCTCAGAGCCTCGAGGGTGCAGTTAAAATCACACCCGAGCACCACGTGTTCGTCCGCGTCGACTGTCTCCAGGTATTCGGACAATCTGACGAAGAACTGCCTTCTTAGGGGTCCGGATGCAGGAGTATACACGTTCAAGAAATTAAACGTGTAGTCCTCGTGTCGGACCCTGATATGCAACAGGCGACCTGGAACAACAGTTTTTGCAAGCAGCAGCTCAGGTTGAAAGGATTCGGAGAACAGGGTCACCACCCCACAAGATGTCGAAGTGAGGTGGCTGAAAAAGACCTTGCCTCGCCACTCCAGATGCCAGCTGGCTTCAGCCTCTGGAGTGGTATGGGTTTCCTGCAGGAAACTCACAGAATACTTTCCCTTTTGTAAAAAGGAGAGTACCTGGAACCTGCGAAACCCGTCCTTACATCCATTTACGTTTAGCGTACCGATGCTCAAAGCCATTGGTAATCAAGAGTCTTGCTTCCCATAGGCGCTCAGGGTACTATACCCCGAGAAGCCTTTACGTGCTCTTGCAACACTTTGTTAAACTTTAGGACCCGAACATGTTCGATAGTCCCGGAAAGTTTGGCCTTGTGGTTAGCCTTGATATATACTGTGAGAGAGTGGAGAATGACCGAAGCCAACTGCACCTTCGTATGTCCGTGTCTACAGAGGGTATCATCCAGGAAACTATCTAGCTCCCGGGCAGGGATAACGGGGATCGAGGAGTCCACCAACTCCATGGTGCCAGAGGACTCCCCTCTGAGCCCCAACTCCCCAGGCTCATCTTGGCTGGAGAATTCAAGACCCCCGTCCTTCTCTGCGGGGGCCTCTCTCAGCCCTAGATTGGATCCCCTCCTCTGTGTTTCCACGAGGGGGTCCACTGTGCTCTCCACCTCCATCCCCGAGTCAGAATGTTCAGGGGCAGCTGGTGGCGACATGGCAGAGGCAGTGGTCTCCCGAGAGTCCTCGGGGGCCACAGAAGCACACAATGCCCTACTAGTTTCCTCAAGCGCCATACAGATGAATGGCATGCCACGGGTGTTCGCATCACCTGCGGGAGGGCACTCACCAACCGCGGGAGGGCCCTCACCATCCGTGGGAGGGCCCTCACCATCCGCGGGAGGGCTCTCACCACCCGCGGGAGGGTTCTCACCATCCGCGGGAGGTCACTCACCATCCGCGGGAGGGCCCTCACCATCCGCGGGAGGGCACTCACCAACCGTGGGCAAGGACCTCAAAGGGAGGGTCTATCCCAGCATTCACTCCCAATGAAGTGCCCGCCCAAAACTCCACACTAAGAGGGTTCAGGTCAGACAACTCCCAGATGTAATCGGAAGTGCTCACCAAAACACCCTCCAAACCCCCACCCATGGGGGTCAGCCCTAACCCATCTCCTTCCTCTGGTGACGCAAACCGGGGCCTTTTATCCCTATGTGCGTCACCCGAAGGTGGTACAACCAGAAGGGGATCCCGGTCGACCCCCAGGTCCCCAAAGACAGGTATCTTTTTTGTCCGGTGGGGTAAATTCACCGAAACACAAGTCTCCGGGGGATGCTCTCCAACCCAGAGGGGCGTTGGGAGGCTCCCCAACGTCTATCTCTAGGGGTAAGGCCTCATGCGGTTGAGCACTTTGGCCTTCCACCCCAGAGACGTCGGGTACCTCCTCTTGCATTCCCTCCAGATCTTCGAGGGGGGGGGGCTGTACATTTATGGGATCCGGCTCACACTGATTAATCTCAACCAGTGGGCCGGCTGGAACCACCTCGTGCAGAAACGATGTTGCGTTCCCTTTTGAAGACATCCGCGGGTGAACGTAATCCGTTTCACCCTTCTCGACCTCCTCAAACGCCCTCTTGTTTTTATTTTTAAATTTGCTCTTCCTGGGGATTGATTCCCCAGGAGAGGGTGCCGCTGCCTCCCCAGCAGGAGCTTCCTCCTGCTCCCCCGCACCCTGTACGGTGCTTACAATGGGGGTAAGCTGTTCTTGGGGGGGGGACAGCGACAACAGAGGGTGACTGTTGTGGGGTGGCTTTTACATTCTCCCTCTGATCTTTAGGGAGAGGTGCAGATGTCACCGCCCAAGATGGGGCAGTGACATCTTCTGCGGTCCCAGGGGGGACCTGGGCCCTCGAGGGCTTTACCTTCTGCCTCTGTTCTTTTGGGAGAGGTGCAGATGTCACCACCCGAGATGGGGCAGCGACATCTCCTAAGGTCCCAGGGGGGACCTGGGCTCTCGAGGGCCCCGCTGTGGTAAGCACAGCGGTACCGGGTGTCTTGGCAGAGGGAGGGGCGGGTGCAGGAGCTGAGGTGGGATTCCTGTTCCCTTTGGGGCAACTCCTACGAGTGTGCCCCAGCTCCTTGCACAGATAACACCTAACCCCCTCCGTGCCATAGAAAAAAATATATTGAATGCCCTCGTAGGGCACCCTAAACGAACCCTCCAAAGATTCTGTGCTCCCCGGCAGCAGCAGTTGTACCTGCCGCCTAAATGAGAGCACATGCCTCAGGCACTATCCCTGCAGCCCAAAGGCAATTTTGTTATAGGAGACTTAATGTCTCCCAGGGTTTGCAGGTGCGGCTGCAAGAGGCTGTCTGGGATGAAGGGGGGCACATTTGAAAGGATGACCTTTGTGCCTAACCCCTCCATGTGTTCTATAGGGATGTAGATCCCCCCTACATTGATGCCTTTCTGCACCAGGGTGTGGGTGGCAGCCAGCGTACGGAGGAAGAAAATGCCCCTCCCATACATCTTGCTGGCCGCCACCACAGCAGAGGGACCCACAACGTCTGCCACAGCCCTTACATAAATCTCCATGTTCAGGCCAGGTGACATTGGGCATCTCACCCCAAGCTTCCTGCTCACACCGGGCGTGGCCCCAGCATTGTTGTTGCTGGGGTTGACGCCTGCAGCTGTTATCTGCGCCCATGTTTGAACTGGGGCCGCAGGGGCCACGCTGCTAACAGGCGCTGGGGGAGGCGTGGCCAGGGCACTGGAAGGACCAGGCCTAGGGCTGTGACTAAGAGTGTTGCTCCTAGGGGCCACAGTTTTTGGTGTCCTGTATCCGGGTGTGGTCCCCATTGCCAAACTACTCCTACCTCCTTTAGGCATGATAATATTAAGCCTTTTAGTCAGTGGAGGAGGTAGTGTTTAGAGAGAAAGGTGCAAAGAGGAACTGTCCTTTTAAGAACCAATTAACCTCTCTGCAAAGGGAGGGGGGAAAGCAGCTTTTAAACCCTGCTGTAGTTTCCTCTTTTTTCCCCTTATTACTCTCTCTCTGTTGCAATAAGCCACACATTTTATAAGTCTTTAAAGAAAAGACACAGAGCCTTTAATTGCAGGTGAGAAAAGAGGAATCAGACTTAAGAAAAAAAAAGTGAAATTAGAAGTAAAACAACCAGTGTTGAGGCGCATGCGCGGCAGGAGCAGAGATGGCAGCTTAACTCGATCGCTCTGAGTCCCGCCGGCAGTAAAGATTTGAATGCGCATGATAAATCTCAACATAACACCATAAAAACAGCTGGAGTAAGGAGACGAAAGTAACAGGCATAAGGCTTCATGGCGGCCACAAGGCGAAAATCAAAGCAAAAAGAAGACGTTCGCAACTACTTTGTGGGGGCACATAAGGAATAAGAGACAGACAGCATGGCGGCGTCTGAGTCTGACTCCGGACCGGAGATGGAAGCGACGACGGAGAAACAGACGGGTGCCCTGAAAAAAGAGATAGCTAAACTCCTCTCTGATTTAAAGACTTTCTTTCGCGGGGAGATAGACGCACTGAGGAAAGATATACACGGCATCGGGGCCCGCACTAATGATCTAGAGGAGAAGATGGACGAATCCGCCCGCTGTCAGACTGCCACAGACTCCAGAGTCACTATACTGGAGAGAAAAGTAGCAGAACTGGAAGAACGAAATGAAGACAGCGAAAACAGGGACAGGCGGAACAACCTGAGGGTACGGGGGATACCGGAGGAGATCCTGGACCCCGAGCTACTGCTTAACCGATGGATGACATCTATAATGCCAGGAAAAACGGAATCAGAACTGGTAATGGACAGATGTCACCGGGCATTGCGGGCCAGGCCACTTCCCAACAACCCCCCCAGAGATGTGATCCTGAGACTGCACCACTTTAAGACCAAAGCGGACATAAGTCAAATCACCAGAGCCACCCCCACGATTAAATTTGAGGGAATAGAGTTGTCAATATTCCAGGACATTTCTCCAATCACCTTGGCAAGACGACAGGCTCTACAACCTGTCACCAGACTCCTAAGGGAGAAAAATGTCCGCTATCGCTGGGCTTTTCCCTTTGCCCTAATTGTAACGCAAAATGGCCGGTCGCATGTCCTTAAACATATTGCAGAGGGGCAGGAGTTCTTGACCAAGCTGGGCTTCCCCAACGCCCTACCACAGGCTGAAGTGCCGGTCGGCCGAACAACCAGAAGGACCGAATGGGAGAAGGTGCGACAACCATCTGGTCAAAAACAAGCTAAAGCTGGCCCTTCAAGACCGGGGTGAACATGAACATTAAAGTTATACACTGAAGTTTACAGTTTTGTTCACGAGTTATGTTTGTTGCCGAGTTTGGAGCTCTCTACCCTTACGAACTATAATCCCCACATATAGAGGGCTAAACTACATCCTTCCTCATGCGGATCGATCATTAATGGCGAACCAGACAGATCTAACAGCAGAGAAAATACCGCAAAAGATGCTGTTTTTCCTAACACTTACCAAGATGGCTTCACGGGGACCCACGAGGCGCCAAGAGGAGCTGGGCGGGAGAAAGCGGAGACGAAGGGCTGAATACACATGGCGGCGGACGTTTGAGCGCGAAATCCAGGAGCTCCAGAAGACTCCGCCCGCGCACCACGCCTACTTCAGCAGCTACTAACTGCCCGATCTGCGCACGACCCTCAGACGACGTAGGAGACTCACATCTCGCGAGAAGGAGGCGCCCGGAATGACGTCACGGCCAGCGCCTCTGGCTCAGGACGTTCAAGACGACAGAAATCTGAGCCTAAGAGACAGCAGTTGCAGCCGGACGGCTTGCGCTGACCGTCGGAGCTTTCCAGAGGGGTCCGCGCACTCCCCTAAAAGGGAAAAAGGCTGAGCTTAGTATATAGACGCAGGGTATTCAGTAAAAGACTTTTTATTGCAGGAATAAAACTTTGCAGTTAATAGAGGGTTGACGGTAGAAACTAGTTAGAGTTTTGTAAGACTCAAGAAGAGTCATAGTTGAGGTTTAATTCAATGTTTAAATGCTGCATGGTAAAATAATGAGAGCGATTTGCTGCCGGCGGAGGGGCGGGAGTCTGTCCTCTCTAGTGCCTGTTGGCATGTGCCTCTGGGGTTGGAATGTGGCCTTAAGCCGCATTCTAATCAAAGACCTGGGCTGCGGGGGCCTAGATGATCTCCCACAGCCCTACCTAGGGAAGTGGGAGCGTCTGGACCTGGAGCGTTGCGCCCGGGCAGCAAACCGCAGGTCTTTACAGACCACTGCGGTTTCCCTTGTGTATAAAACAAGGTTATATGTTCCCTGTCACTCCCCTATGTGTTTCCCTCCCCTCCCCTCAGGTATCCTCAGAAAGGCAAACTGGGCAACACAAGACCTGTGGAGCGACTATGATCACCGGCCAAGACGTCCAGACCCGGGTAGGAGGAGCAAGCTATGCACACGCGTAGACTCATCACACACACACAAATGTCTTTAACATTCATATCCCAGAATGTTAGGGGATTTAACTCCCCTCAAAAACGCAGCAAAGCGTTCGCGGAATTTAAACGCAGAAACTCGGATGTTTTATTCCTTCAAGAGACGCACTATTGCCGGAATAAGAATCCGAGTTTTATAGACAAACAATACAGGAAATTCTATCTGGCCTCAGCTAAAGAAAAAACAAAGGGTGCAGCTATCCTGATTCACAATAGAATCCCATATGTGTTAGAAAAGATCAAACGTGACCCAGAAGGTAGATACCTTATTATCGTATTCACCTTACAGCAGACGAGGGTAACGATGGCCTGTGTATATGCCCCCTGTGAAAATAATCCCCAGTTTTTTACAGAGTTCTTTCTCAAATTACAAAATTACACAAGTGGCAACGTGATACTAGCGGGAGACTTTAACAAGGTCGTAGACCCTCGCATTGATAGATCTCCGGGAAAAGAGAAAGGGAGGCAAGCAGGAACCAAAGAGCTGCTGGAAGGGTTACGAAGGGGAGGTATGGTGGACATATGGCGAGAACAACACCCAGGCGAGCGCTCATACACATTCTACTCCCACCCACACGACAGCTACAGCAGACTTGACCACTTCTTTGTATCGGGCAGACTGGTCCCGCAAATATCCGACACTCTCATCCATGACATTACATGGTCGGATCATGCATCTATTGAGCTAAGATGCACTCAAATCAGACAGGTTAGTCCGGGAGCAAACTGGAAGCTGAATGAGTCCCTTATTAAAATACCCGAGTTGGCGCAGGCAGTCAAAGACGAAATCAGACAATTTTTTATTACAAACACAGGCACTGTGGAATCCCATGGCACGCTGTGGGAGGCTCACAAGGCCACAATCCGAGGAACTCTGATTGGTCTGGCAGCAAGACGTAAAAGACAAAGAGAAGCGAAATTGACACAGCTATATCAGAGGTTGCATGATCTCTCTGCACTACATAGCCGATCAGGTGGAGATGACATTCTAAAGGAGTTGAAAGATATAAGAATTGAGCTTAATCTTCTCCTCACATCCCAGGCCGAGAGAGATATCAGTTGGACAAAGAGGAAATTCTTTGAGAAAGCCAACAAGCCAGACACTATGTTAGCTAACAGGATTCGTAATAGGCAACCGAGTTATAACATACAAACTATAAAAACCAAATCGGGAGAGATGACCTCCAACCCCAAACGCATAGTGGAAGAGTTTAGGCTTTATTATGAACAGCTATATAATGGGGAGAAAGTGACACACAACCCAAAAACAACCAAACTTTTAAAGTCTTTCCTAGAGGAAGCAGCCCTACCAGAGCTGAGCAGGCTGGAGAACGAAGCAGTCCAATCTGATTTCACGCTAGAGGAGTTGACAGCGGTAATCAAACATCTCAAACCCTCCAAGGCTCCAGGCCCAGATGGGTTTTCTAACCTCTACTACAAGAAATTTATAGGGGTGCTAGCGCCACATATGCTTAAATTGTTTAATGGAGTTCTGGCGGGGGAACCCTTCTCGGCTCAGATGCTTCAGGCGTCAATATCCATAATTTATAAAAAGGACAAAGATCCCACAAACTGCCAAAGTTATCGGCCAATATCTTTAATAAATTCGGACGTTAAAATTTATTCCAAATTATTGGCCAATAGGTTGAGTATGATCCTGCCAAGGCTCATCCACCCGGATCAGGTTGGCTTTATTAGAGACAGACAGGCGGCCGACAACACTAGGAAAATAGTAGATATAATTAACTTCATTAACGCCAACGAGATCCGAGGAGTTGTTTTAAGTCTAGACGCGGAGAAGGCCTTTGACAGGATTAATTGGCCATACATGGAGTCCACGCTTGAGGCATTTGGGTTTGGAGACAAAACTATAAGGGCAATAAAAGCATTATACACGGCCCCGTCCGCCAGGGTAGTACACCAGGGCTTCCCATCTGACCTGTTTAAAATTAAAAGCGGTACCAGACAGGGCTGCCCACTATCGCCCCTGTTGTTCGCCCTATGTGTGGAACCGCTGGCAGCGCACGTACGCCACAACCTGGACATCACAGGAGTGCAAGTATGTTCCCAGGAGCATAAAATCGCTCTATTCGCAGATGACATTATATTAACGCTGACAAAACCGCTTACTTCACTACCCAATCTGTTCGGGCTACTGGATAAATTCAGCAGGATCTCCGGTTTTAAGATTAACCAATCGAAATCGGAGGCGCTGAACCTAAATATCCCAAAAGAGACAGAGAAACTAATTGAGCTTAACTTTCAATTTAAATGGCAGTCCAAAGCCATAAAATATCTGGGAATATTTCTCACTAAACATAACCGCAATCTCTACCAAGAGAACTACCCGAGACTCTTAAGAGCCCTTACAAAGGAACTCAAAGAGTGGTCTGCCTATGGGATATCCTGGATTGGTAGAATCTTCTGTGTGAAAATGAACCTCCTCCCCAGGATACTATACCTGTTCCAAACTCTTCCGATACCCGTGATAAGATCAGACATTATAGCACTGCAGAAAGCAGTTACAAAATTCATTTGGAAAAATAAAAAACCACGGGTAAAAATGTCAATCATGCAAAGGCCTAAGGAAACTGGAGGCCTGGCAGTGCCGAACTTGATGGCTTACTATATAGCGGCCCAACTGTGTCAAATAACGCAGTGGCATGGTGATCCGGAGCTGAGGCGATGGGTAGCTCTGGAGAGGGAGGTATGTGCCCCGCTGGAGCTCAAGGATATTATTTGGTATCCCAAGGTTAGGCTGAAAGAGCTAAAGAATCCACTACCCTCTGTGTTGAGTTCTCTCTCGGTCTGGGAATCGACCAAACATAGGCACTCATTGACCTCTAAAGAGTCGTTAATGGCCCCTTTATATGGTAATCCTGACTTTGCTCCAGGGCTAATCGGCAGAAACTTTACACACTGGCAAAAAGGGGGCTTAAGAAGGCTTAAGGACCTGGAGGGGCGCGACACAATCAAAACATTCGAGATTTTACAGTCAGAAACGGGCTTACCCAACACAGATTTTATTAGATACCTCCAGGTTCGGGCATTTTATACCAAACACACAAACAGACCACCGCTAACTAATTTTGAAAAGCTCTGTGATCGGGGAACCGATACACGGGGACTCATATCTGCCCTGTACGGGGTGGTGGCCAGGGCGGACACGGATGACTCACATAGACCCAGTTTCATGACTTAGTGGGAAACAGACTTGACTGGACCGTTAACAGACGATGAGTGGACGGCGATCTTCAAAGCTGCGGCCAGCAGCTCGATCTGTACGACACTGAAGGAGATCTCATATAAAGTATTGTTGAGGTGGTACCTCACCCCAGTTAGATTAGCAAAATTTATCGCGGGAGCTTCCCCCCTATGCCCCAGACAGTGTGGGGAACAGGGAGATCTGGTACATATGCTGTGGTCTTGTCCACGAATCATACCCTTCTGGACACAAATTAGAGACTGGCTTCGAAGGGTCTTCTTGGGCCTCAAAATTCGACTAGATCCGTGGGTTTTCTTACTGGGCAGGCCCACTGACGAGGTATCTAGATCAGGAAACAAACTCATAGCACATTTTGCTACGGCGATGAGGTGCGAGACCGCAGCATTATGGAATCAGAATGCAATTCCATCAATAGATAAAATTCGGAACAGAATTTGGTTCGCTTGCCAGATGGAAAAGTTGACAAGTCTAGTCAACGACACTGGCCCAAATTTTCAAAAAATCTGGTCACTGTGGCTGGCACAGACAGATATCCCAGGGATGAGCAATGCCACCGTCTGGCTGTGATAGTAATAGGTGGGCTCTCCTTCGGTGGCGGAACAGACACACTAGAGGGTGGACATACAGTTAGACATATGGGACAAAGGCAGGAGACCTTCGGTTGCACCTGGTCTCTGGGCCTAGCGGGAGGACTAATGCGTCAGTTCTGCATACGCGGAAAGAGTCGGACGTAGTGGAACGCCCGGAGGAATCTACACTTTCCCACTAGACGATACCTGGTTCCCACCCCCCCCTCCCTCTCCCCCCTCCCCCTCTAACCATCCCCTCTCACGTCATCCCCATACCATGTTCGTCTCGATGTTGTATGTCTTAAGGCTGACAAAATGATTCTAATGTGATTGTGGAATGTACTCTCTTTGTAAAAACCAATAAAAGAAAGTTATAAAAAAAACAAAAAAAACAACCAGTGTTTGGGGAGGGGAGAGGGGTTGAAAGGTACAGTTTCCAGCCAGCCAAAGTGCAGCTTGTGCTGGGTTGAAAAACCACTGCAGTCCCTGGGTGAAAAAACAAAAACGGTTTTTAAACCCCAAAAACAACCTTTAAACCTCTACAAAACACACAATCCCCCACAGTTTCACTCCAAAATAACACAAATGAAAAGAAGAATACAACCTGATTCCACAATGCCTGGGAGCTCTGTACATACACTTCTGAGGGAAGCAGCAGCAGGTGATAGTGCTGAGGTGAGGGAAATATTTATTTATTTGCATGGCACCAACATATTCCACAGCGCTGTACAATGTGTGAGGAAGGATTGTTAAGAAAAGCTGAGACAATAGGAAGGAGATACCTGCCCCAAGGAACTTACAATCTAAAAATAAGATTTAAATAAATCAAAAGTTTCATATGAATAATTTAGAAATGTAATACCCTGATATATGATTTTAAATATGTTACCTATGTTCCCCAAGTCATTGGAAAAAAAAAAAAACATTTCCAATATGGAATCCATGGAAAAATGTGGTATTTCCTACAAAATGCTGAATTCTCAACATCAAACAAAGGAAAATATATTACAATAACTTAATTTTATTATAAAATATAGTTTTGTATTTGGCTATACTGTGTAGGGTATATTATAGGATGTAAATAAAAGCCATATTATTAATCAATTGTAAAAAAAGAAAAATATATATATTTTTTATGAACTATTAATAAAAACTTGTTTAAAAAAAACATGTATTATTTGGTATGTATGTATGTATGTATGTATGTATGTATGTATGTATGTATGTATGTATGTATTGCAATTCTAGACCCCAGAATACAGACATTTTGTTAAAATACGTAGATAAATGCACCGTATGTTTAGGAATAGGGAAACTCTGTTCCAACGTGCTTACACTCCAATGTATGGTGTGTTAAATTTAATTTGCATTATAAAACCCTTCATTGCTGATACTATGTACTGTAACTGGTGCTTCTGATTCTAAAGAAAGATATCAGTAAATAATATCAGCAGCAATACTGAAATTGGAAACGGAATATATATATTTTTTAAATATTTAAAAATACTGTAATATCTCCTAACCAACCAACAGCAAAAAGTATCATTTTTTTTACTTCACCACTGGCATGTTTACAGCATTATACCGTACATTCACATTTTGTCAAATAAATATTTCTACCTTAACAAATATACTTTTTTTTTTTAAAGTCCAATCCCAAACGTTTTTTCTGATACTGTTTTTTTTAAATATATTTTTTGTTTAACAAAACTTTGGTTTTAATGTTAAAAAACAAGATAAATGTTTAAGCCAAATTCTTATATTTTAGTCACTTTTATTTAACACTGTCACAGTATAGGAAATACACAGCAGTCTTTTTGAATGTACAGTACACATCTTCCACTTCTGTATGTGATGAAAAACTCTCTATATTTTTGCCAGCCACTGAAGTAACATTTCACTCATACAGCACCAGTATAACAATGTATATTACTGTATGTGATAGACTAGAACGTGATAGACAGCCGGATAGATGGATAGACGGATAGATAGATAATCTATTCCATAAGACGGATTGGCATCATTCACAGCATCTCTCCTTGTGAAACACATTTTACTGCTTTAGATTTCCAGTCTCTTTTCATCAAGAAGCAAGAGTGGAATGTTTAAAGGAGTCCATTGTGTGCCAATATGCCAGGGCCCATTGTGTGCCATTATGCCAGGACCCATTGTGTGCCATTATGCCAGGACCCATTGTGTGCCAATATGCCAGGACCCATTGTGTGCCAATATGCCAGGACCCATTGTGTGCCAATATGCCAGGACCCATTGTGTGCCAATATGCCAGGACCCATTGTGTGCCAATATGCCAGGGCCCATTGTGTGTCAATATGCCAGGACCCATTGTGTGCCATTATGCCAGGACCCATTGTGTGCCAATATGCCAGGGCCCATTGTGTGCCAATATGCCAGGACCCATTGTGTGTCAATATGCCAGGGCCCATTGTGTGTCAATATGCCAGGGCCCATTGTGTGCCAATATGCCAGGGCCCATTGTGTGCCAATATGCCAGGGCCCATTGTGTGTCAATATGCCAGGGCCCATTGTGTGCCAATATGCCAGGGCCCATTGTGTGCCAGGATGCCAGGGCCCATTGTGTGTCAGGATGCCAGGCCCCATTGTGTGCCAGGATTCCAGGGCCCATTGTGTGCCATGATGCCAGGGCCTATTATGTGCCAGAATGCCAGGGCTCATTGTGCCAGGATCCATTGAGTGCCAATATGTCAGGGCCCTTTGTGTGCTAGGATGCCAGGGACCATTGTGTGCCAGGATGCCAGGGACCATTGTGTGTTAGGATGCCAGGGACCATTGTGTGCCAGGATGCCAGGGACCATTGTGTGCCAGCATGCCAGGGACCATTGTGTGCCAGGATGCCAGGGACCATTGTGTGCCAGGATGCCAGGGCCTATTATGTGCCAGGATGCCAGAGCCCATTGTGTGCCAGGATGCCAGGGACCATTGTGTGCCAGGATGCCAGGGCCCATTGTGTGCCATGATGCCAGGGCCTATTATGTGCCAGAATGCCAGGGCTCATTGTGCCAGGATCCATTGAGTGCCAATATGTCAGGGCCCTTTGTGTGCTAGGATGCCAGGGACCATTGTGTGCCAGGATGCCAGGGACCATTGTGTGTTAGGATGCCAGGGACCATTGTGTGCCAGGATGCCAGGGACCATTGTGTGCCAGCATGCCAGGGACCATTGTGTGCCAGGATGCCAGGGACCATTGTGTGCCAGGATGCCAGGGCCTATTATGTGCCAGGATGCCAGGGACCATTGTGTGCCAGCATGCCAGGGACCATTGTGTGCCAGGATGCCAGGGACCATTGTGTGCCAGGATGCCAGGGCCCATCGTGTTAGTTTGCAAAGCTTCCCATGTGTAAGAAGTATGTTTATCGCAGCTAAACTGCAGATGGTGATGGGGATCACAAAGTGTAGATTTAAACTCTGTTTATTCTAGATTGTGCTAATAATATGAGGAACCTAGAGTAGACCATCTACAGTATCTACATCCTGATATTTTATCTTGAGAGTTAAATATATTAGTAGATAATTCTTCTGTCACTGTGAAACCCTTACCTTAAGATTTGGAGCTGTAATAAAGACCCCAGAACGTCATTGCCAATGACAGGAATGTTACATATCCACCTCTGGGATTATATGTGGGAAGTGCTGCTAGAAATCTTTTCTTTGCAAGTCCTGGTTTTCTCATTTATAGATAACATTTCAGAGTCAGGGGACACGTGTTATGTATGTACATACAGTACGGTAGGAGAGGTGAGAGGAGACGTGTTATGTATGTACATACAGTACGGTAGGGGAGGTGAGAGGAGACGTGTTATGTATGTACATACAGTACGGTAGGGGAGGTGAGGGGAACGTGTTATGTATGTACATACAGTACGGTAGGAGAGGTGAGAGGAGACGTGTTATGTATGTACATACAGTACGGTAGGAGAGGTGAGGGGAACGTGTTATGTATGTACATACAGTACGGTAGGAGAGGTGAGGGGAACGTGTTATGTATGTACATACGGTACGGTAGGAGAGGTGAGAGGAGACGTGTTATGTATGTACATACGGTACGGTAGGAGAGGTGAGAGGAACGTGTTATGTATGTACATACAGTACGGTAGGGGAGGTGAGGGGAGACGTGTTATGTATGTACATACAGTACGGTAGGGGAGGTGAGAGGAGACGTGTTATGTATGTACATACAGTACGGTAGGGGAGGTGAGGGGAATGTGTTATGTATGTACATACAGTACGGTAGGGGAGGTGAGGAGACGTGTTATGTATGTACATACAGTACGGTAGGAGAGGTGAGGGGAGACGTGTTATGTATGTACATACAGTACGGTAGGGGAGGTGAGGGGAACGTGTTATGTATGTACATACAGTACGGTAGGGGAGGTGAGGGGAACGTGTTATGTATGTACATACAGTACGGTAGGAGAGGTGAGGGGAACGTGTTATGTATGTACATACGGTACGGTAGGAGAGGTGAGAGGAGACGTGTTATGTATGTACATACGGTACGGTAGGAGAGGTGAGAGGAACGTGTTATGTATGTACATACAGTACGGTAGGGGAGGAGAGGAGACGTGTTATGTATGTACATACAGTACGGTAGGGGAGGTGAGGGGAATGTGTTATGTATGTACATACAGTACGGTAGGGGAGGTGAGGAGACGTGTTATGTATGTACATACAGTACGGTAGGAGAGGTGAGGGGAACGAGTTATGTATGTACATACAGTACGGTAGGGGAGGTGAGGGGAACGTGTTATGTATGTACATACAGTACGGTAGGGGAGGTGAGGGGAACGTGTTATGTATGTACATACAGTACGGTAGGGGAGGTGAGGGGAACGTGTTATGTATGTACATACAGTACGGTAGGGGAGGTGAGAGGAACGTGTTATGTATGTACATACAGTACGGTAGGGGAGGGGAATGTGTTATGTATGTACATACAGTACGGTAGGGGAGGTGAGGGGAACGTGTTATGTATGTACATACAGTACGGTAGGGGAGGTGAGGGGAACGTGTTATGTATGTACATACAGTACGGTAGGGGAGGTGAGGGGAACGTGTTATGTATGTACATACAGTACGGTAGGGGAGGTGAGAGGAGACGTGTTATGTATGTACATACAGTATGGTAGGAGAGGTGAGGGGAACGTGTTATGTATGTACATACAGTACGGTAGGGGAGGTGAGGGGAACGTGTTATGTATGTACATACAGTACGGTAGGAGAGGTGAGAGGAGACGTGTTATGTATGTACATACAGTACGGTAGGGGAGGTGAGGGGAACGTGTTATGTATGTACATACAGTACGGTAGGGGAGGTGAGGGGAGACGTGTTATGTATGTACATACAGTACGGTAGGGGAGGTGGGGGGAACGTGTTATGTATGTACATACAGTACGGTAGGAGAGGTGAGGGGAACGTGTTATGTATGTACATACAGTACGGTAGGGGAGGTGGGGGGAACGTGTTATGTATGTACATACAGTACGGTAGGGGAGGTGAGGGGAACGTGTTATGTATGTACATACAGTACGGTAGGGGAGGTGAGGGGAGACGTGTTATGTATGTACATACAGTACGGTAGGGGAGGTGGGGGGAACGTGTTATGTATGTACATACAGTACGGTAGGAGAGGTGAGGGGAACGTGTTATGTATGTACATACAGTACGGTAGGGGAGGTGAGGGGAACGTGTTATGTATGTACATACAGTACGGTAGGGGAGGTGAGGGGAGACGTGTTATGTATGTACATACAGTACGGTAGGGGAGGTGAGGGGAACATGTTATGTATGTACATACAGTACGGTAGGAGAGGTGAGAGGAACGTGTTATGTATGTACATACAGTACGGTAGGAGAGGTGAGGGGAACGTGTTATGTATGTACATACAGTACGATAGGAGAGGTGAGGGGAACGTGTTATGTATGTACATACAGTACGGTAGGAGTGGTGAGGGGAACGTGTTATGTATGTACATACAGTACGGTAGGGGAGGTGAGGGGAACGTGTTATGTATGTACATACAGTACGGTAGGAGAGGTGAGAGGAGACGTGTTATGTATGTACATACAGTACGGTAGGGGAGGTGAGAGGAGACGTGTTATGTATGTACATACAGTACAGTAGGGGAGGTGAGGGGAACGTGTTATGTATGTACATACAGTACAGTAGGGGAGGTGAGGGGAACGTGTAATGTATGTACATACAGTACGGTAGGGGAGGTGAGGGGAACGTGTTATGTATGTACATACAGTACGGTAGGAGAGGTGAGAGGAGACGTGTTATGTATGTACATACAGTACGGTAGGAGAGGTGAGGGGAACGTGTTATGTATGTACATACAGTACGGTAGGAGAGGTGAGGGGAACGTGTTATGTATGTACATACGGTACGGTAGGAGAGGTGAGAGGAGACGTGTTATGTATGTACATACGGTACGGTAGGAGAGGTGAGAGGAACGTGTTATGTATGTACATACAGTACGGTAGGGGAGGTGAGAGGAGACGTGTTATGTATGTACATACAGTACGGTAGGGGAGGTGAGGGGAATGTGTTATGTATGTACATACAGTACGGTAGGGGAGGTGAGGAGACGTGTTATGTATGTACATACAGTACGGTAGGAGAGGTGAGGGGAGACGTGTTATGTATGTACATACAGTACGGTAGGGGAGGTGAGGGGAACGTGTTATGTATGTACATACAGTACGGTAGGAGAGGTGAGGGGAACGTGTTATGTATGTACATACGGTACGGTAGGAGAGGTGAGAGGAGACGTGTTATGTATGTACATACGGTACGGTAGGAGAGGTGAGAGGAACGTGTTATGTATGTACATACAGTACGGTAGGGGAGGAGAGGAGACGTGTTATGTATGTACATACAGTACGGTAGGGGAGGTGAGGGGAATGTGTTATGTATGTACATACAGTACGGTAGGGGAGGTGAGGAGACGTGTTATGTATGTACATACAGTACGGTAGGAGAGGTGAGGGGAACGAGTTATGTATGTACATACAGTACGGTAGGGGAGGTGAGGGGAACGTGTTATGTATGTACATACAGTACGGTAGGGGAGGTGAGGGGAACGTGTTATGTATGTACATACAGTACGGTAGGGGAGGTGAGGGGAACGTGTTATGTATGTACATACAGTACGGTAAGGGAGGTGAGAGGAACGTTTTATGTATGTACATACAGTACGGTAGGGGAGGGGAACGTGTTATGTATGTACATACAGTACGGTAGGGGAGGTGAGGGGAACGTGTTATGTATGTACATACAGTACGGTAGGGGAGGTGAGGGGAACGTGTTATGTATGTACATACAGTACGGTAGGGGAGGTGAGGGGAACGTGTTATGTATGTACATACAGTACGGTAGGGGAGGTGAGAGGAGACGTGTTATGTATGTACATACAGTATGGTAGGAGAGGTGAGGGGAACGTGTTATGTATGTACATACAGTACGGTAGGGGAGGTGAGGGGAACGTGTTATGTATGTACATACAGTACGGTAGGAGAGGTGAGAGGAGACGTGTTATGTATGTACATACAGTACGGTAGGGGAGGTGAGGGGAACGTGTTATGTATGTACATACAGTACGGTAGGGGAGGTGAGGGGAGACGTGTTATGTATGTACATACAGTACGGTAGGGGAGGTGGGGGGAACGTGTTATGTATGTACATACAGTACGGTAGGAGAGGTGAGGGGAACGTGTTATGTATGTACATACAGTACGGTAGGGGAGGTGGGGGGAACGTGTTATGTATGTACATACAGTACGGTAGGGGAGGTGAGGGGAACGTGTTATGTATGTACATACAGTACGGTAGGGGAGGTGAGGGGAGACGTGTTATGTATGTACATACAGTACGGTAGGGGAGGTGGGGGGAACGTGTTATGTATGTACATACAGTACGGTAGGAGAGGTGAGGGGAACGTGTTATGTATGTACATACAGTACGGTAGGGGAGGTGAGGGGAACGTGTTATGTATGTACATACAGTACGGTAGGGGAGGTGAGGGGAGACGTGTTATGTATGTACATACAGTACGGTAGGGGAGGTGAGGGGAACATGTTATGTATGTACATACAGTACGGTAGGAGAGGTGAGAGGAACGTGTTATGTATGTACATACAGTACGGTAGGAGAGGTGAGGGGAACGTGTTATGTATGTACATACAGTACGATAGGAGAGGTGAGGGGAACGTGTTATGTATGTACATACAGTACGGTAGGAGTGGTGAGGGGAACGTGTTATGTATGTACATACAGTACGGTAGGGGAGGTGAGGGGAACGTGTTATGTACTGTATGTACATACAGTACGGTAGGAGAGGTGAGAGGAGACGTGTTATGTATGTACATACAGTACGGTAGGGGAGGTGAGAGGAGACGTGTTATGTATGTACATACAGTACAGTAGGGGAGGTGAGGGGAACTTGTTATGTATGTACATACAGTACAGTAGGGGAGGTGAGGGGAACGTGTAATGTATGTACATACAGTACGGTAGGGGAGGTGAGGGGAACGTGTTATGTATGTACATACAGTACGGTAGGGGAGGTGAGGGGAACGTGTTATGTATGTACATACAGTACGGTAGGGGAGGTGAGGGGAGACGTGTTATGTATGTACATACAGTACGGTAGGAGAGGTGAGAGGAGACGTGTTATGTATGTACATACAGTACGGTAGGAGAGGTGAGGGGAACGTGTTATGTATGTACATACAGTATGGTAGGAGAGGTGAGAGGAGACGTGTTATGTATGTACTTACAGTACGGTAGGAGAGGTGAGAGGAGACGTGTTATGTATGTACATACAGTACGGTAGGGGAGGTGAGAGGAACGTGTTATGTATGTACTTACAGTACGGTAGGAGAGGTGAGGGGAACGTGTTATGTATGTACATACAGTACGGTAGGAGAGGTGAGGGGAACGTGTTATGTATGTACATACAGTACGGTAGGGGAGGTGAGGGGAACGTGTTATGTATGTACATACAGTACGGTAGGAGAGGTGAGAGGAACGTGTTATGTATGTACATACAGTATGGTAGGAGAGGTGAGAGGAGACGTGTTATGTATGTACATACAGTACGGTAGGAGAGGTGAGAGGAGACGTGTTATGTATGTACATACAGTACGGTAGGAGAGGTGAGGGGAGACGTGTTATGTATGTACATACAGTACGGTAGGGGAGGTGAGGGGAACGTGTTATGTATGTACATACAGTACGGTAGGAGAGGTGAGGGGAACGTGTTATGTATGTACATACAGTACGGTAGGAGAGGTGAGGGGAACGTGTTATGTATGTACATACAGTACGGTAGGGGAGGTGAGGGGAACGTGTTATGTATGTACATACAGTACGGTAGGAGAGGTGAGGGGAACGTGTTATGTATGTACATACAGTACGGTAGGGGAGGTGAGGGGAACGTGTTATGTATGTATATACAGTACGGTAGGAGAGGTGAGGGGAACGTGTTATGTATGTACATACAGTACGGTAGGGGAGGTGAGGAGACGTGTTATGTATGTACATACAGTACGGTAGGAGAGGTGAGAGGAGACGTGTTATGTATGTACATACAGTACAGTAGGGGAGGTGAGAGGGGACGTGTTATATATGTACATACAGTACGGTAGGGGAGGTGAGGGGAACGTGTTATGCATGTACATACAGTACGGTAGGGGAGGTGAGGGGAACGTGTTATGTATGTACATACAGTACGGTAGGGGAGGTGAGAGGAGACGTGTTATGTATGTACATACAGTACGGTAGGAGAGGTGAGAGGGAAATGGCTTGCGATCTAATAATCCATTCATGGCACATAGTTATGTAACGATTCTGCTCATGGATACCTCACGTATATATTAATGATATATGGGATTATTTGTAATAAAACACGAGCAAGATACCCACTTTTTTCAATGTAGGAAAATATTCAGCTTCGTTTGGCTCTGAAACACCATAAATAACGTTTGTATTATCCATATATATATAGATCCTAATTACTTTGTACTCTTCATTGTATCATAATTATGAACATGATGATTGTAAGACGAAGACATAGAATTGTTGTTATATTGTGCATATACTGTGCATATACTGTGCATATACTGTGCACATACTGTGCACATACTGTACATTCCAAGTATTTTTTGTGTATATGTATGTGATACTGTGTGCTCATTTGCATGTCATTTCCAAGAACCCCTTGCTGCAGTGGAAGTGCTGTATGCTGGGTGATAATGGTGAAAGGCGGGGTTGCAGACCTGCCTAAGACATGCAAATGAGCATACAGTATATTTACATTTGATATATATATATATATATATATATATATATATATATATATATATATATATATATATATATATATAAATATATATATATATATATATATATATATATACATATATATATATATATATATATATATATATACATATAGATAGATAGATAGATAGATAGATAGATAGATAGATAGATAGATAGATAGATAGATAGATAGATAGATAGATAGATAGATAGATAGATAGACGCACACATATATACACACACACACACACACACACACACACACACACACATACATACATATACTACTGTATTCGTATTTGTATTCTGTATACAACAATTACATGACTTTTTATACATATAATTGAGGTGCAGTAGAACTGTAATTGATAAACTTGCCATGTCCTTGAAATATATAAGCTGAGATCTTATTGTTATGGCACAGTGTCACTCAGACTTTCTTTTATTCTTGTGTATAAAGTACAAGAACACAATACAGGAAACATACATTGTGCCCCTTATAGAACTGAGAATGCTATAGTGACTGCTAGAAATATGGAAACGTTATTTCCGTTTTTATTGTTACATACAGTATATTGGAATATCCGAAGTTATAGAATCTATGCAGTGTTTGTGTGTTTGTGTGTTTGTGTGTTTGTTTAGTGAAGTGTATGTTACACCTCCACACAATCCAAGGGTACTTTAAAATGCATGTCACGTGTGGGTTTGGAACAGTTCTCCTGTGAGCAGTGTAAGTACCAGAACACTTTACAGAATCTCCCAAGACTGGTTCTGTGTAGTAAATACATGCAGAATAAAACCCGGAGCTCTGCACATTCACTAAATATAATAATAATAATTATTATTATTATTATTATTATATAATAAAGCAAATATAACCAACAGCCGTGGCGTTAATAGCAATATTCTGAAGGTTAAGTAGCTACAAAGAAATATATATACACCTAATTATATATAAATATATATTTATATTTCTTTGTAGCTACCTATTAATACACACACTATTAATATTAATAGTACAGTACTACTATCAATACACACACACGTTGTATTGTACTGAAACATGTATGTGTGTACTGTATATATATATATATATATATATATATATATATATATATATATATATATATATATATATATATATATATACACACATACATGTTTCAGTACAATAAAAAGTGTGTGTGTATTAATAATATGTTCAAAGCTGTCTAACTATAGAAAATATTGACGGTAGAGGTCATTAATTACACAATAAAATCGTTGCAAATATTGTCTAATATGTTTCTTGTCACAGGACTAAATATTATATTTTCCACTTTAAATGATAAAGCAAACAAACGAGTATCACCCCAATTTCTATCTTCATTTTTGTCACTCAATAAACGCACTAGAATCTAAAACAAACCTTATGCATACCCCAGACAGAATGTGTTACATTAATATACATATATATGTATATATATATACGTATGTATGTATGTATGTATGTATGTATGTATGTATGTATGTATGTATGTATGTATATATATATATATATATATATATAGTCCTTCTCTGGATTTGAATATATTGGATATACCTATTGTCAGTAATGTTACTGTTTCATACATTTTACCCTTCTTGAAGTTAGCACAGAGATATGGGACTATAAATACATATACAACGATCCAAGTGTATACTAATGATCATGTATGTGGTATTCATGTATTTAATAACCGAGCCTTAGTTTGTACTTTTCAATGCTCCCTTCTTGATAGTCATGTTTTCCTAACACAAGCATAGAGTAATTTAGGGGTCACATCACCTGCACTATTCCTTTTACCTATACATACATTTATTGTGTAAATTTAAATGTGTATATATAAATGAATATGGTTCATGATGATGTATAGTTATGATGCTGTAACAAATCTAACAATCATTTCTGAAAGCTTTGATTGTATGTTGTATTTATTCAGCATTTAGCTTGACAAAGTACAAAATATACAAACATGATAAGATTGCAATTTTGATAAAACAGTATTTTTGTAGTGCAAAAAAATACATAAAAATGTATTTGCATGGAGCGTGTTGTATGCGCAATTGCTCAATTCCATTTTACAGTATATCATTTAAACATAATAATTTTTTAATTTGCAATATACATGTGCAAATTTTGCTTCCATTAGTAATGCATCTTAGACAAATGCAGAAACATTGGGAAAAGCAGAAATATTTCCGTTACATATGAAAAGAAATACTTGGTTAGATATAAAGAGATATATTATATTTACGATATGTTCCTGGTTGTTTCCGGACTGGCCACTAGAGGTCACTGCTGTCCACCTCGCTCTTTTCTATTATCACCAATGTATTGTATTTGCATTGTATTGTACAGTACTATATATATATATTTATATATTTATATATATATATATACATATATAATCACTAAGAACTGCTGCACAATTTATGAGAATATCTAATATGGTGGTTTGTTTAATCCTAGTGCTAGTGAGTTGTTTATTGCTATAAAACAGCAAGGAGTAATATCACAATTCTCTAATTATATAGGCCCAGTAAGTGTGTTTCCCAGTAAGTGTGCTTCCCAGTAAGTGTGTTTCATGTGTATTATGTTCCTACACATTGAGCTTATTTTTTTATTATTTTAAGCAAATGTGACTTTTTTTTGCAACATTTTCCCTAACCCGTTTAGATTTTCGCTTTAAATAACATTTGGCCAAATGTAATCCAATGCAACGTTTGTTCTGTGTGTAAACCCCATTTTACTTCATTTTAACTCCAAGTTATTTTTTAATCTTTAAGGAAAATAAATCACAAAGGTAAAATGATTTTTGCTGCATCTCAGCTACAAGCTTTGTATGTTTCTGCTTTTACCGATCCTATCAGTAAATGAAATAATGCTTCTTCTTTGACATTTTAGGCAAAAAGTGTTTCCATATTTGTTGTTTTCAAATAACAAGAGTTGTTTATAATATAATATTCACTAAATGGTTATTTTAGAATTCAGTTCATAATGTTGTTATTATAGATGCCATGAGCAATGTGAATAATATTTGCATTGGCAGTGATCTTAAAATGAATAACAATAATAATAATGAATATTATTGTATTGTATAATTTAGAAATGCTCTTCAAGCTCAAAAATGAAATGAATACTTTAAAATTCAAAAATAATAATAAAAAAATACACAATGTGATACACTTTGTCCAGTTCAGATGAGTGAGTTACTGATCTGACACATGTCACTGCAAACCGTTTTAAAATAAAGTTAAATATAGTCTTTTAGAAACCGCGTTTAAGGTGTAGGAAACACGCGTGTTATCGTTAGGGGGCTGCAACAAACCGATAATAGGGACACGGGCGCTTTGTGTAACCCCCTCCTGCCATTTGGAAGAAAAAGGGGAATCTTATGATTATCTCAACACTTAATAGTGAAATAACAAAGAGCAAGTTCAGGGGTCAAGGACCCCTCTATTATCCCACCTTTTATATCTCTGCCCTTTGCACTCCACGGATCATAAGGGTCCTGGCCTTCGCCTTACTGGGGGTCTTGTGGATTCCTATACTTTTAATAAGGATGTCAGGACTATGTCCCATGTCAGGACTATGTCCCATGTCAGGACTATGTCCCTATCTATGTGAATGTGCCGCGAAGGCGGCATTCAAATGTGATCATCTATAGACAAATGTGAACAACACAGTTAAATAAAACAGAAAGATATGAATTAACTTACATCTAAATACACGACAGAAAAACAGAAATCTTTCATTAAAAACATCCCAATAATCGTTTGTATGTTTGGAATTTTCCCAAAATACCAGCAATCATTTAAAAATCAACTATTTTTCAAAGAGTTATTTCAAAGTATGCTTTGAACAGATAATACAATGTATTGTACTACAACGAATCGTGTTAGATTATCTCAGTTAAACAAATAAAAACATTGTAGCTATGTAATATATCAAATAAAAGTGGGAGTGAGTTCCTATATAGACCCCAAAAGTTGTGTAATGAGAACACAAGCACTGTATACCTGGGTATATAAATAATAATAGGTGTTAAATATATTACAAAAATGAACAACACGTTTGTGGGTAAGAAAATTAACTACACAAAACAACATTAAAAAAACATAGATGTAAATGAATAACTTATATAATAAAAACAGTTAGTGTAAAGGCTGAAAGTAATAGTTATACATAATTAGGTTTTACACATATGACTGCGGGGAAATGTATTAACAGAAATAGAACTGTCATTGTTAAGAGTGTAAGTTAAATGAATATGTTATTTTTATCCGGTATATATCCTATTTCTAACGTAAAATACCGAGAACAACAAACACTGAATCACTGTGAGATATAATGGATAAAGTTGTAAAACAACAAGAAAATCACCGACCACATAAAATAAGCCAATAACAGAATAACAATAGAAACTCTGCTAGTAATGGGGAGAGATCTGTTCTTATGGCTTTTGGGACTTTGGTGTAATGTTGCACTTACACAAATATCACAAACTACTTCCAAGTAACACACCAAGAGAAAATAAAACCCGAGAGTTGCAGTTTAGCTACAAGTCACTTCTTTTGTTCCACAAAATAAATTCTTCCTTGGGTTCATCATCTGGTTTAAAGAAAATATTGTTATTTCAAATCCACATTCTTGCAGAATAATTCGCATTGTGTCGACTTAAATCTATGTGTATCTATCATGTTCGACTCACACAAGCGATACGGGTTAAATCCATATGACCTATAATCACATAAGTACAAAAAAATACAAAAATATAATTTAATACAACGTTAAATGGTGAAGCCATGAGGACATCAGTAAATATATCAATGCTGTCACACACACACACACACACACACACACACACACACACACACACACACACACACACACACACACACACACACACACACACACACACACACACACACACACACACACACACACACATACACACATATGTGTGTGTGTGTGTGTGGTGTGTGTGTGTGTGTGTGTGTGTGTGTGTGTGTGTGTGTGTATATACACACACACAATATACATTTGGAAGCATATCCCTTTGAAGGAGCAAATCCCAAATCTGACACAATTTACATTAAAAAAACAAGCTGAAATATCCTTCACTGGAGCCTAAATCACGGGGAGCTGCGGTATATTACAGGGTGTTCAGCCAGCTCAGCACGGGGGGGCTGCGGTATATTACAGGGGTGCAGCCAGCTCAGCCACGGGGGGCTGCGGTATATTACAGGGGTTCAGCCAGCTCAGCACGGGGAGCACGGTATATTACAGGGGTTCAGCCAGCTCAGCACGGGGGGCTGCGGGTATATTACAGGGGTTCAGCCAGCTCAGCACGGGGGGCTGCGGTATATTACAGGGGTTCAGCCAGCTCAGCACCGTGGTTTTCCGAGCGAATTCTTTGCTGTGAGGACCCTTTGCCATACGCTCCTTTTCTTACTGATTTCTCGCTGTTTGCTTCCTGAATGAAGGTGTCAGCTTTAATAATTACAGAGGCTAAAATGGTATGAACCCCTCTCCCCCTGAAATATACATAGAACCCCTCGGTTCTGGGAGTGTTCTGCTTTCTGGACTTCCTTGTTCCCCTCCTGTACTTACTGCAGGATTTGGGTTTCTTTTGCTCAGTAAACTGTATGTGTTCATTGTTTTAATTCCCAACTCTGTGTTTGGGCGTCACTATATGGGTGCAATAAGGGGAGAGAGTTTGCAGAGATGTTAGGAGCAGGTGATGGTGACTGGGACCTGCTTTTATAGGTGACGTATGATTCTACGTGGGCAGCTTTACCCAAATGCCACATTATAGGCTTTTCCTCCTGAAATGACATCTGCTGCAGTTTCACCCCCCTTCATTCCGAAAATCAGCCTTTTCTGGTCGGGGAGACGGCCCCAAAGCTCCAGAAAGCCAGTCCTATCCATCATAGAGAAACGGTGGAGGGGGAGGGAAGGGGAGAGTAAAGACATATTTTCTAAAGCCCACCCTTTCGGACACTGGACACTGGACACTGGATGTGGCCATCCCAGCGGTAAGCCATTTACTACCATTCTATTCATTTGCTGAGAGGCTCTTTTTTGTAAATTCGTTTTTTTCTCCCAGAAACGTGTCTATGAAGAAGACTGCCCAGTGTGACTTAATGATTAAACTGAAAAAGAAACCAGGTGAAATGGTTTAATGTAGAATATGACCTCATTAAATGTCCTATTTGTACCCTTGTAGCGGCAGTTTATTGTGGCTGAGCTGTGGAGACGTGACAATAAGATCTCCTGGGTGTTAAATTATAAAAATATAACTGCTGATTAACATGCAAAGTGTTATTTCCTGGTCAGAAATAGTTTTTTTTTGTTACCTTTGGAAGATTGAGATAACACAAAGTGTGACTAGACTTGGCACAATGGAGAACAAACAGGTGCCTTGCACAATGTAAACACCCTGTGATTCTGTTTGTATTATATTCTTCTTTGAACTGTATAGTTAGCAAATAAATCCAACTCAGCTCAGGGACTTGGTGCTGGTCTGAGACTATTCAAGCTTCGGCGGGCAATAAGCTCTCTCCCTGGGAGCACAATAGAGCCAGTGTGGCTCGAACAAAGAATTTGGAAGTAGTTAAATGCAAAACACGTCTGAATTATATACAAAAACTGGCATGGGAGAAGAAGGAAGCACTTTCCGCGGGCTGTGAGAAAATACTCAGGGTAAAAGTTGGCTTGGCGTCTTTATTTCAGCGGGCACTGGAGCAGATCTAATTCAATAGGGAACTCGGGGATTTGTTCATGAAAAGATAGTCAGTCTGGCTGCAAAGTTTGGCTCTTGTGAATTAATTAATTATTAGAACAAATACACTTTGAAGTGGGAGGTGATAATTGAGGATTTCTAAATATACTGGCTATTGACAAAGACAACAAGGATTTTTTTTTTAAATTAAAGGCGATGCAAGCATCTTTATATTTTTTATTGAAAATACATTTTTGGGGGGGGGGGAGGGGGGGGGAAGAAATAGAGAAATAAATAAATACAAAAATGTATATATATTTAATTGACTCACGTTAGAGAAATATCTCTAATTAATCTTCTGTATTTTATATGATAGGTAGATGTGTGGTTAGTCTTGCATTGAAAATGTACTTTACATTATATTTTTAAGTTATGGTGGGTGAAAAAGGCAATAAGATATATATCATGTGTATATATTGTACAAGGTTAATTCAATGTTGTATTTTATATCAGAGGTTTCTTTTCTTCGGTGTGACAGTGCAATGCCTGGAACAGGGAGTTTATTTCATGTATTGTTAAGGTGAAATAAAGGGAATTATAAGAATGGCTTGTAGAAAAAAATAATAATATATATATATATATATATATACACCAACATCATAGATTACACTAAGCAAAAAAGAAAGATTACTGTTAAAATTACATAAGGAAATAAGTAAGAAAGGGAAAGTGGGTGAAAGAAAATAAAGGTAGGGAGTATGTGTGTGTATATATATATATATACACGTATATGTATATATATATGTTTATATGTATATATATATATACACGTATATGTATATATATATGTTTATATGTATATATATATATATATATATATATATATATATATATATATAACATGGGTAAGGAAAACAGCAAGAACTCCAACGTTGAAATCCAAATAAGGCTGGTGCTAGTCCCATACATAATGTAAAGGGAACGTTACCACCCAGCAGAACAGCAGAGAGAGGCAGCACTCAGAGGTAAGTGTGCAGAGAATTGTATTGTAACAGACAGAAAAATCCTATGTTTCGATCCACAGAGGCGCACCCCAGGAAGAATATCCCCCTGTGGGATCGAAACGTCGGATTTTTGTGTCTGTTACAATACAATTCTCTGCACACTTACCTCTGAGTGCTGCCTCTCTATGCTGCCCTGCTGAGTGGTATCTCTCTCTCTCTCTCTCTCTCTCTCTCTCTCTCTCTCTCTCCTCTCTCTCTCTCTCTCTCTCTCTCTCTCTCTCTCTCTCTCTCTCTCTCTCTCTCTCTCTCTCTCTCTCTCTCTCTCTCTCTCTCTCTCTCTCTCTCTCTCTCTCTCTCTCTCTCTCTCTCATAATATATATATATAATCTGTGTGTGTGTATATATATATATATATATAATAAAAAAGATCACTTGTGACTTAAAACGTATATATATATATATATATATACACACACACGCATATATTTATATTTGGGACTGGAGAATGGAGGAAGGAATAAGAGAATAGGGGGACGCCTGCATAGCTCATGAGATAGCTGCTATGACTTGCTTCTGTGAGAGGGAAAGGGTTAATGAGACTGCTCATGAACTTGGCCTGCTGTCTGTCCGTCTGCAGTTGGATGGATGGTGGATCCCGCTGACGGGACCTCCCCTGCTGCTTCAGCCGGGCTCCTGAGCCTGAGAAGCTGCTCCCCGGCCCCCCATTCCCCCCACAGGGCAGCTTGGACCCCCAGCGGGCGGCCTTTCATTAGGACACATTCTATAGGCTAATAATATAATAGGATCACTCAGAGGTGCTCTGTGTAGGGCCATCGCTTTGCTAACAGGATAGTATTCAAGTCTTTGTACTTTGCTAATCTGAGTTAATTTTCAGCATTTGGACAGCGGCTTGTAATGTGCCAGAGATCAGGGAATGTCTCTCCTATCCCAGGGAAGGAATCCTATGCACACAATGAGATCCTGGTGTGTACAAAGCGACCAGGCCATGGGGAAACATACAGGCAGGAACCGCAGGATCTACCGGATTACAACTTCAGCACCCCCTGCATAATGTCACTAGTTACCATTTCTGCACAGTCTATATATTTAGATTTATGCTATTTACTGTAAATAGAATTGTATTGTCCAGCACAATTCAAATGCGTGTGGAGCAAATATCTCAGTAAGCTCGGCGCGGTTTTATACTGTCACATTTGTTCATCTGTTTACATATTTCTCTACATTTTTGTGGAAAATGGCAACGTGTGTACAGTTTTCTATTTCTATATCTATAAATATCATATTTATATAGAAGGTTTTTATCTTTACAGACTTCGCCTAGTCAATCTACAGTGTAGTGCTGACATAAATAATAATACACGTTGTACATATATATTAAGAACAATGCAATGTATCAATAACAGGATACAATTGTAATTATTATTGTGATTCCCAATGTGTGTAGAATGGAATATAAATAAAACATAATATAAAAGTCAGGTTTGCAGAAAGAACACGTAGGTATGTTAATGTGAAAGTGAAACATTAAAATATGTGATCTTCCTAAAGAACCTGACTGTTCCTATCAAAAGAAAGAACTAAAGCTGTTAGCAGCCTAACTGAATGCAGAATTGTGAACATTTAATTGAGATGCCTTCAGAGTGTTAATTAAAGACTAAGGTTGTGTAGGGCTGGATTCCTGTTGGTTGAGCTTGCCAGCACCCCCCCCCCCCCTCCTCTCCTCTCTCCCCCCTCTCCCCCCTCCTCTCCTCTCTCCCTCCCCCCCTCCTCTCCCCCCCCCCGCCCCCCCTCTGCTCTGCTATGGTTGGAGTGGGTGAGATGCTGCTGCGGTGACGTCACTGCGGACTCAGCCTGCTAACAGAGGCTGCTCTTGGAATAGAAGCAGAGACTGGATCCGAGGAGACTGGATCCGGGGAAACTGGATCCGGGGAGACTGGATCCGAGAGGCTGTGGGGACGCGAGGATCCTGCCCAAGTACCTTTCTTTGGAAGCAAAACCGTTAGAGAATTCCACTAGAGAAGGGCAAAGATGAACTGCAAGGAGTACCCACGCGTGTCTGCAGGATCCCCACCCCCTTTGCTGTCTCCTTTTCTTGTGGAAGAACACCACAGCAGCCTGGCTGCCCACGACTTCCATTCATCCATTGCTGATCTCCAAATCCACGCTGCCTGTAAGTGTTTGCTCTCTGTGGGAGCCTCAGCCTGCCTGGTGGCAGCAAGACATAGGAGCCCCCAACAGATCCCGGCACTAACAGTGCACAAGATCATGCACAAATAATGGCTGTTGTTTTCTTTGACATCATAGTTATTTAGGCCCCAGGGAATAGTAAGAGTGGAAACTTGCAAAGGATTTCCCGGATTATCACTGAATGTGGATTTACATTTTCTGGGCACATGTCTGTGCAACGTGAAGGAATCTGCTCTTTAACGCCCTGACCAGTTGACCCTTGAAGCTTGACAAGGCCAATGGTCGCTCTATTCTCCAGCCACCTCTGTGTGAGCAGTTCTGTGCCTGGAAGAAGAAGAGAGATTGCTTTGGGTTAAAGGCCTCGCACCTGCAATTGCAAATAGAAGTCATTGCCTTACAATGTATGGTCCATAGGACAGGAGCCAAATAGACCAGTTATATATTTAGAGAGAAACAAGGTGTGCGAGGGCTGTTTTCTAACACCAATATGCCACTACATGCAGGGGAGGGTGGCAGAAGTTAACACATATTGCATTTGCATATTTTCCAATTAAAAATTGGATTAGAGTTGAGCCCGATTTCTAAATGACAGGCGCAGGGCTTGCAGAGTATTTAAAGAAGTTGATTACTTTATCTTGGTTTTTAAATCACGTGCTAATTTTAAATGTTCTTATTTTATTTCGGCATTTCCCTCTATGTTATTTATTGCGATCCGATAAGAGGATCCAACACACAAGAGGATATATTTTCAATATTCTCGTCAATAAGAAAATAACTAGATGAATATCTAATCAGGAAAGTTGTTTTATTTGAATCTGCCAGGGCAGCTCAACGTACAGTACCTTCTATGTAAGTTATACAGGTGTGTGTGTGTGTGTGTGTGTGTGTGTGTGTGTGTGTGTGTGTGTGTGTGTGTGTGTGTGTGTGTGTGTGTGTGTGTGTGTGTGTGTGTGTGTGTGTGTGTTTGTTATTAAATTACATTCTCAACATTTTAACCACCACCAAAGAAAAAATAAATTGATTACGTTCTATTCACCAAATACCTATTACTACAATTTCTAACATGTTTCCAAGTACAGAGATCATGACTGTTTCAAAGATAACATAAACCATGCGATTAAATATATAGCGTTATGGCTGGTAACAAGCATGCATATAGCACATAGCGGTAGCGAGTATTCTTACCCTGTGGCAGACATTTAATTTTAAATTAAAATGCTGCAATTAAGGATTGAAGAAGAAACTAAAAAGGCCAGATTCAAAGAAAATCAGCTTAACTGAGCATCTGATTGGGAGAGAACACAAAGTCTTATGAACATACATTGAAAATAGACATTCTTTCATATACACATTTTATTACCATGTTAATATCTTTTATTTTTCAAACATTTTCCAAGAAAGATCCATAAGCAAATGTTCCTACACAGATGTTTTTGCTGGTCTGTATGTAAAATCCTATTAGACACAACTGACCCAAATATTGTCTCATATATATATGTGACATTGGTTCCATTCGACTCTTTCATTGAAACAGGAAACCAGGGAGCTATTGGAATATATGTTGTGTTAGCTGTGTTTTCCTATCTCTTTTATCCTTTCTCTTTCCTGTTTATCTCGCATAATTGGCAGCTTTCTATGGGAAATGTGAAGAGAAAAAGAACCCGAGCACAAAGTGAGAAGATAGGGAGAAACGATTAGCACAACATGCACTTGAGACCAAAAATAAATGGGGTTACTAAAGGTCGGCTAAAAATAACTACCCAATTAAAGAAAAGTGACGTCACACGCTAGGGAATGAAAACCACGTCATTAAGAGCTATGGAATAAAATAATTGAATATAAATTTGATATAGACACTAAAACATCTTTAACTGATAGCAGATTTCCAACACTACAAAATGAAGATTCCAATTTAAAGGGAAATGTATATAGTTGTGTTTATTGTGGCACAAAACAGGGCTCTTTGTTGACTGATACACAAGGCTTTGGACTGTCTCATTCTTTAAACTGTTCTTGAAGGCTCGTGTATCCAAATCTGTGCATCATTTTAATACTGATTTGATTCTGCAAATAATGTACATTTCTGCATGACAATTGCGGCTATTATATTTATTGTAGACCTGTTAAGTCACGTACGTATGTGCAACTATCTATCTATCTATCTATCTATCTATCTATCTATCTATCTATCTATCTATCTATCTATCTATCTATCTCTCTATCTATCTATCTATATTTTATTAATGCAATTTTTGTAATGCACCTGCATGTAGGCATAACTCTTACCTCTAAGGTTGGAAACAATACCATACAGTATACTGGAGCAACATATTAAATCATACTCATCAGAGATCTATAATACCAAAGCAGCATAATTTCACCACCTGTTATTTCCAACAGCCCTCGCAGAAGAGGCCTCACTTGAAATATAACAATTCCACGCACTTGTTCTAGGTCCCTATGAGGAGGGTCATTGTAGAGAGATTATGCCTTCGAATTAAATAGGGATACTCATTTAAAGTTGACATTATTTTACAAATGCTCGGGTTTGGCCGCTTTTAATGGCCAGATAATCCAGCCGGAGCCCTCAGCACCTTGGGCAGCATTGTGAGAGTCTGGTCCGTGACTGACAGCCAGAGATCGGCAATTCTGCCTTAAAAACTCTTCTGGATTTTCATTTGCATATTTTTTTTCACATATTGTTGCAATTCACAGGGAAGTTCCCCCCATCCCAAACTTGAAGCCTTGTCTGCGGAATGGAGCTCGTTAAATGAACATAAAACACGTTGGGTCTTTGTATTGGCAGTGTGCATAGGGTCTTGGCATCTCCAAAATAATCTTACTGTATAATTGGGTATTATGTCTAATTAGGCAAGTGAGTTAAAGCATTATAATAAGAGCATGGTTCCTTTCTTACATGGCATTAAGAAATCCCCCACCAGACCGATTGGCCAATACTGACATTTATATTATAGATTTCACAAAGAAATTCGGACAGTTCAATGATACCTTTCAACACATTATTGTTTTCTGCATATCAAGGCAGACAGCTGATACATAACATAAGTAACTAGTTTAAAACAAATGTTAATAATGTAAGCATGCACAGCTCTTTGGAGTCAGTTTTTATTGTATTGATATCCTTTTTATTTTTTATATATTACTCAATGCAGTGGGCATCTTGTCTGAAAATGTACGAAAGTGGACGACTCTTATTTTGCCATTAAATATGAACTACAAAAGTAATAAGTATTTTTTTCTAAAGCTTATATATATATATATAGTCTCTAAAATTTGCTTACCCAGTTTGATTGCAGATTTTCGCTAATTTTCTGGTTCAGAAATGTATGTTAGTGACACCTCGCCCAAGACTTCTGTACATGTAATAGACACAGGAAGAAGCCATTTTGTGGGAAATTGCACTAAAAGCATTTTTCTTATTCAAGTAAAGAGTACCTCATAGTAACGCACTCATTAGGTGAAATTACCTGCAGGATTTATAGATGCAATAAATCAATGTCCCTAGATAATTCTGAAGTTTGTTTTTCCTAAAAATGATACAAACAGAAATATTTCTATCTGCCTATTTCACCAATGAACATGAATGCAGATGTAACGCAAAGCAGGAAGCACCATTTGCACATATGTGCCTATTTCTTGTTAAAACAAGGTGTGTGATATGTATAATGCAGAAAGCTCTGTATATTTATGACATTAGTTTTAAGGGACTTGTCAAAATATGTTTGACATTTCTCCCAAGAATAAGAACAAAATAAGAATTCACATTACATTTACAAGATTTGGCACCATTTGTTATGAGAGCAAAGAACGTCTTTGCAATAGGTAATATGACTCTTGACAACAATACAATACACACACACACACACACACACACACACACACATCAAACACATATTATCATATCACATTATATATATTAAAGTTTTGTAAAGTATCAGTGAAAAAAAATAGTGATGGTAGGTATACTACAAGGAAACATGTTTGTAATGAAGGTGTTGTGTACATTTGGATTATTTACACATTTATTCATTTTAAACGGAATTTAACTCATTCAGTTCTGCAGGAGTCCGCAATGTTTTCCTTTGTAGCGTTTCATGGGGTTAAAAAAATACTGGAATCTAACACAGACATCCCTTGTGACAGCACATGTAAGAACTGTCTGCTGTGGGGTGTGGTAATTACTCCACCAATATTATGGGTCTTTTCGGAGTCCCTGGTTGGGGTTTCTGGGCTCAGTATCTCAGTATCAATCAGCCAACCTCAGTGAAGCAGTCTGTCTGCACCGATAAACGCTATATGTCTGCACCGATAAACCCTATATGTCTGCCCCAATAAACCCTATATGTCTGCCCCAATAAACCCTATATGAGCCAATACGTACTATTGGAAAGATCACGGCCCTCAGTTACAGTATAATGGACAAAAACAACGTTTCGGGGTCACACTGCCTTCCTCAGGCCTGGCACAGGCGCGGGGATCTCTGTTACTTTATACAGCTGTCACTTGTATATTGTAACAATTTGCCCTGAGATTTCGGTATCATCTAGATGGGTTATAAATTATATGTCTATAAAAACAGTGCATATGGCGCTGAGGGCTGTTGTTATTTTGCCTATCTAAGGGACAAAATGCATTTCTGTACCCCTGTGGCAGAGCACAGGTTAATTAAGCATCCTTAGCCAACACATTAATTAGTGTTGGTATTTCCCCCCCAACTTTGAATTTTTATTTCTTTGATAAAACAACAACAGATAACATTACAGAATAACATTGGTGAGGGGGAGTGAAGGATACAAAGGGGAAAGGGGAAGGGAGGTGAGGGGGGTAGGTGGGAGGTGAGGGGGGTAGGTGGGAGGTGAGGGGGGTAGGTGGGAGGGGTGAATAGGGACATGGCACAACAGTTACATGGTTACAATGTATTCGGTTCAGTATTTGTTTATTTTCCAATACTATTATTCAATACAGCATTATTTTAATCTGTTCTTCTATATCAGAATCACGAAGCATAATCAGAGCTGCTCCCCTTATTACAACACACAGAAACCGACAACCACCCGGAACTGCTACACTCATTATAACACACTTGTGTTGCTATTTTGAAGCATTTTTCTCTGGGGTTTTTTCTTTTGCTCTAATATGTGGTACTGAGACTCCCTTTGGATACTGGTTTTATTTATTTCCCCCAATTCCAGTAAAGTCATATTCCCATAGCCTTATGTTTTAAGATGATCTATGGCATGTTCTATTCTATTTTCCTAAACATATTCCGGGGATTAAAAGGAACAGCAAACAGGCTGGGTTTCCTTATTTAGCCAAACAGTCACGCCTTGGTCATTGCTCTGTATCTTCATGTCACACACAGAGCAGCTTCCCCTGTGATCGTGTATGGATGCAGCATTTTGCATTGGCTCTTTGTTTTGTAATGTACAGATCTTATGCTAGGAGTAATACTGTATATTTAATTGTATCTGTCTAAATACAAAGTATAGTGACCCTCTTAAAACCAAAACATGCTGAATTATTACAAATGTGACACAAGAAGCGTAGAAATAACACATTTCTTCTGTTGTTTTATCATTTCTGCATTTCAAGTGAATTTATAGAAATTGCTCATTGTGTGCACAGGATTTTATGCACAAAACACATAGTTAAAATATTTTCTCAATTAGTAAAAATAAAGAAGGAAGTGATTTTGAAATTGGAGGCTGTAACTGTGATGTTTTAACTAAATAAAAAAAAAACAAGATCATTTTCCATAAATTGGACTTAAAAATAAAAAAGAAGGCTTTCCATTGGCTTGACCGGTAAATTCAATTCCCCATATGGGCAGTGGGTAGGATTACAGGGTTACAGCCCCAGTCCCAGCCTCTCTATTCTCTTTATGGTTCACAATATTTTTATTTCCTTCTTATTTTTAGACGAACAATTTATATTTATTTAGCACTTTGCAAAGCTGGATTGTAAAACTGCGATGTTCAGAGGGGCTGAAATGTATCTGATTATCCCTTATAAAGGGGTCTGGCTCATTGGAAGAAAATACCCCAAAGACAATCTCTTTAGAAAGGGTCTATGGGCAAAAGGGCGGGAAGGTGCTGGGATTTAAATACCTCTGCCCCCATTGGCCAGTTTCTTGGGGTTGTCACTGTCCCAAAGGCTCCATTAACATTAGAAAGACCTAAAAGTTGGTTAAAGAGACAGAGCTCTTTGGCTCTCAGCATCTGAGGACCTCAGTGTGTGACCTGCATCCCAAGCCCAGGGACCCCCGGGGACCCCAGCCCGATCCCCATTACTTCCATGGGAGGGCATTTCCAGGCATGCTGCTTTACTGAACCTTCACTCAGAGAATGATACTTATTTCTACTTCTTGTTGCTATTGCTTTTTTGGTGGTAGATGGAGGCTTTGGCCGTGCCCCGCGTTTGCCTGGGATCCAGCATGGAGGCCAGACAGGGAGTTTGTTTCTATCTTTGGTTATCTAGCTGTATGAGTGTAAATTAGCCATCATAAAGCTAGATAACCGAAAGTAGGAATAACTTCCAAGACGTCCCAGAGGAGAAACCTGGGAACAAGATATGGTGAACACCAGGAAGGAAGATTTATCCAGACATCGATCTTCATTCCAGCACATCCCCAATCTACTCTTCTTCTAAGGTACAATTTATTTATCATTTATACACACCCAATGTTCATTCCCTTTGTGTAGCTTCTAGTTGTTTCAGAGTTATATTGATGGGGTGATTACTTATATTTAGGAATACAATTTGAGCAAAAGTGATTATGAAAATCCACAATTATCTTTAACATTTTTACTTAAGATTTTCTTCTAAAATGAATTTTTTTTTTTTTTAAATAATGAGTCTAATAACATATTTCTTACAATCTGTCAGTCGGGCAATGTCATCAGTAAGGTCATTTTAGCAATACCACATTTATCAAATTATACCGCGACTCAATCCTAGGAAGACGTATTAGCCTTTTGGGTTTCTTTTATTCTGGGCTGGAATCTGGCCTCCAAATGCTTTGCTCCTCTGAGAGGTCAAGTTCTTAATAATTTGGTCACTTGTCGTGGGCGGTGACAGCTGCTTTTGTGTTTGGTTGGGAAGGGGAGGTCCCTGTGAAGAGTGAAGAGAGGCTGCTCTAAAGAAGTAAGTTTAGATTCCGAGGGGCAACCCTTAATACTGACACCCTTTCTGCATACACACTGCCTGGGTGCTTAACACACAGAAATGACTCATTTTCTATAGCAAGGACCCGAGAAGTTGGGAGGAGAAGTGAATGTGTCTCACAATACCCAGCAATCTGGAAATCTGCATTCAGTTTCTATGGCAACACAAAGTACTCTGCACTCTGCTTATTTTGCTCTGGCCCATTTAGCTCCATTTGTAGGCAAAAAAAAGTGCTTTGTCTGATTCATCTGAAACAAACCCCCAAAACAATACAGGGTTACCCCCAAATCCTATTACCATTTTGTTACCAGGGCATGATATCATGTATATTTCCTTGAGGTGACCATTTTTATTTCACATACTACATAAGGGTTTCACATGGCAGATAGATATTTTTGCTTAGTGATTTGCCCCTATATGTAGAACAGTAATGGTGGTGATATAATATAGGAACATGTCTTATTAATATGGGATCCAAACAAGTGAAAGCAAAAACACCTCCCAAGGCTACTCTTACACGTAACACATTGATAGTTAGCGAAATATTGTAATGATTGTGGGTTCTTCCAGCTTTGTCACCTTCGTGTTGTGCTGTCTGTGACAACTTGTACTGTATATATTGGGTTTTGGAACCGTTGATATTTTTCTTGGTGTTTTCTATAGGCAGTTTAATACGTTTTGGTAAATATAGGTACATTTAACTATGATTTTTTTAAATAGTAAGTTCCTCTTTAAATCCTTCATCTTTCCCTCTCTTTTCGTTGTACTGGTAGAACTACAATACTATGTTATATGCTGTGTTATATACTATATTATATAGTATATTATATACTATGTTATATACTGTGTTATATAGTATGTTACATACTGTGTTATATAGTATGTTATATATTATATTATATACTATATTATATACTGTGTTATATAGTATGTTATATAATATATTATATACTATGTTATATACTGTGTTATATACTGTGTTATATAGTATGTTATATAGTATGTTACATACTGTGTTATATACTGTGTTATATAGTATGTTATGTACTGTGTTATATAGTATGTTATATACTATATTATATACTATGTTATATACTATATTATATACTGTTATATACTATATTATATAGTATGTTACATACTGTGTTATATACTATGTTATATACTGTGTTATATAGTATGTTACGTACTGTGTTATATACTGTGTTATATAGTATGTTATATACTACATTATATACTATGTTATATACTATATTATATACTGTTATATACTATATTATATACTATGTTATATACTATATTATATACTGTTATATGCTATATTATATAGTATGTTATATAGTATGTTATATAGTATGTTATATACTATATTATATACTGTGTTATATACTATATTATATACTATGTTATATACTATATTATATACTGTTATATACTATATTATATACTATGTTATATACTATTTCCATTGAACACTTTTCCTTTTCACATATTATGAGATCTTTACATTTAGCTTAAATTGTTCCCCTTATTTTTCTCATACTTAGGTCAGGATCTTTTAGTTTAATGAGCTCCAGCTCAGACTATCAGTCCTGGTTCTGCCCAGGCTGTGTTTGAATGTGTTTCATTCTGTCAGTGACGCAATCTCACAAACATATGGGGCACTCAAACCAGCACAGTATACAGAGTCTGGGGCACTCTAATCCAGCACAGTATACAGCGTGTGGGGCACTCTAATCCAGCACAGTATACAGAGTGTGGGGCATTCAAACCAGCACAGTATACAGAGTGTGGGGCACTCTAATCCAGCACAGTATACAGAGTGTGGGGCACTCAAACCAGCACAGTATACAGAGTCTGGGGCACTCTAATCCAGCACAGTATACAGAGTGTGGGGCACTCAAACCAGCACAGTATACAGAGTCTGGGGCACTCTAATCCAGCACAGTATACAGAGTGTGGGGCACTCAAACCAGCACAGTATACAGAGTGTGGGGCACTCAAACCAGCACAGTATACAGAGTCTGGGGCACTCTAATCCAGCACAGTATACAGAGTCTGGGGCACTCTAATCCAGCACAGTATACAGAGTGTGGGGCACTCAAACCAGCACAGTATACAGAGTGTGGGGCACTCAAACCAGCACAGTATACAGAGTGTGGGGCACTCAAACCAGCACAGTATACAGAGTGTGGGGCACTCAAACCAGCACAGTATACAGAGTGTGGGGCACTCAAACCAGCACAGTATACAGAGTGTGGGGCACTCAAACCAGCACAGTATACAGAGTGTGGGGCACTCAAACCAGCACAGTATACAGAGTGTGGGGCACTGTAATCCAGCACAGTATACAGAGTGTGGGGCACTGTAATCCAGCACAGTATACAGAGTGTGGGGCACTCTAATCCAGCACAGTATACAGAGTGTGGGGCACTCTAATCCAGCACAGTATACAGAGTGTGGGGCACTCTAATCCAGCACAGTATACAGAGTGTGGGGCACTCTAATCCAGCACAGTATACAGAGTGTGGGGCACTCTAATCCAGCATAGTATACAGAGTGTGGGGCACTCTAATCCAGCACAGTATACAGAGTGTGGGGCACTCTAATCCAGCACAGTATACAGAGTGTGGGGCACTCTAATCCAGCACAGTATAGAGTGTGGGGCACTCTAATCCAGTATAGTATACAGAGTATGGGGCACTCTAATCCAGCACAGTATACAGAGTGTGGGGCACTCTAATCCAGCACAGTATACAGAGTGTGGGGCACTCTAATCCAGCACAGTATACAGAGTGTGGGGCACTCTAATCCAGCATAGTATACAGAGTGTGGGGCACTCTAATCCAGCACAGTATACAGAGTGTGGGGCACTCTAATCCAGCACAGTATACAGAGTGTGGGGCACTCTAATCCAGCATAGTATACAGAGTGTGGGGCACTCTAATCCAGCACAGTATACAGAGTGTGGGGCACTCTAATCCAGCACAGTATACAGAGTGTGGGGCACTCTAATCCAGCACAGTATAGAGTGTGGGGCACTCTAATCCAGTATAGTATACAGAGTATGGGGCACTCTAATCCAGCACAGTATACAGAGTGTGGGGCACTCTAATCCAGTATAGTATACAGAGTATGGGGCACTCTAATCCAGCACAGTATACAGAGTGTGGGGCACTCTAATCCAGCACAGTATACAGAGTGTGGGGCACTCTAATCCAGCACAGTATACAGAGTGTGGGGCACTCTAATCCAGCACAGTATAGAGTGTGGGGCACTCTAATCCAGTATAGTATACAGAGTATGGGGCACTCTAATCCAGCACAGTATACAGAGTGTGGGGCACTCTAATCCAGTATAGTAAAGCAGAATACTGTATAATACATAAATGTCTCACGACACTCACCAGTGTTCACAAGGTTTATTGTGTTCAAATCTGCGTTTTGGCTCCGGACACACACACACACACACACACACACACACACACACACACACACACACACACACACACACACACACACACACACACACACACACACACACACACACACACACACACACACACACACACACACACACACACACACACACACACACACACACACACACACACACACACACACACACACACACACACACACTGTCCCTCTGTGTGTCCCCCCCCCCCCCCATCACGTGCGCCGCCCTGCACCGGCTCCGGGACAGAGGGGAAGCGCAGCCCTCCTGCCACAGCCGCCAACTTCAGGCTCCTCCCCCCTCGCTCTCAACCGGCTCCCGGACGGAGGGGAAGCGCAGCGCGGCCCTCCTAACCCAGCCGCCAGCGCTCCCTTACCTCCCCGGCGCATCCTTACCTCCCCGGCGCTCCCTTACCTCGCCAAGCAGCCCCCTCGGATCTATGCCAGTCCCAGTCACCACCACCTCTCACTCCCGTCGTGTGTGTGTGGAGAGGGACATTTTACTCCTGCCAACAATTTGTGCCTCACTTTCACCCCTACCCCTGCCCTTCACCCCCCTACCCCTGCCCTTCACCCACCCACACCCGCCCTTCACCCCCCCTACCCCTGCCCTTCACCCCCCCTACCCCTGCCCTTCACCCACCCACACCCGCCCTTCACCCCCCCTACCCCTGCCCTTCACCCCCCCTACCCCTGCCCTTCACCCCCCACCCCTGCCCTTCACACCCCCTACCCCTGCCCTTCACCCCCCCACCCCTGCCCTTCACCCCCCTACCCCTGCCCTTCACCCCACCTACCCCGGCCGCCCTTCACCCCCCCTACCCCTGCCCTTCACTCCCCCTACCCCTGCCCTTCACGCCCCCTACCCCTGCCCTTCACCCCCCCTACCCCTGCCCTTCACCCCCCCACCCCTGCCCTTCACCCCCCACCCCCTCCCTGCCCTATGCCCCCCACCCCCTCCCTGCCCTTCCCCCCACCCCCTCCCTGCCCTTCCCCCCCACCCCCTCCCTGCCCTTCACCCCCTGCCCTTCACCCCCCACCCCCTCCCTGCCCTTCACCCCCTCCCTGCCCTTCGCCCCCCACCCCCTCCCTGCCCTTCGCCCCCCACCCCCTCCCTGCCCTTCACCCCCCACCCCCTCCCTGCCCTTCACCCCCCACCCCCTCCCTTCACCCCCTCCCTTCACCCCCCGCCCTTAACCCCCCCACCCCGCCCTTCACGCACCCCCCCTTCCCACCCCGCCCTTCACGCACCCCGCCCCTGCAATCCCGGGCAACGCCGGGTATATCAGCTAGTGTTATATATTAATAAAATGTTATTGAATATACCAAATGAACCTAATTAGTCTTTAACCATTTCGCTACTAGATTGAGTCGTTGCGTTGCTGGAGCCTCTGGCAGCGAAGCGGTTAAGTCCCACTTGCAGCTAATTTGAAAGCAGTTCTGTATATAGAAGCCCATTATTTGGGGGGGGGGGGGGTGCAGCTATTCTCCATGCAGTCTGTATATAGAAGCCCATTATTTGGGGGGGGTGCAGCTATTCTCCATGCAGTCTGTATATAGAAGCCCATTATTTGGGGGGATGCAGCTATTCTCCATGCAGTCTGTATATAGAAGTCCATTATTTGGGGGGGTGCAGCTATTCTCCATGCAGTCTGTATATAGAAGTCCATTATATGGGGGGGGTGCAGCTATTCTCCATGCAGTCTGTATATAGAAGCCCATTATTTGGGGGGGGGGGGGTGCAGCTATTCTCCATGCAGTCTGTATATAGAAGCCCATTATATGGGGGGATGCAGCTATTCTCCATGCAGTCTGTATATAGAAGCCCATTATTTGGGGGGGTGCAGCTGTTCCCCATGCAGTCTGTATATAGAAGCCCATTATTTGGGGGGGTGCAGCTGTTCCCCATGCAGTCTGTGCTGGGAGGCGGAGGGTTTGCATGAATATAAGGGGAAGGCAGGATGATGGGATCTGAATTCTCTTCCATTCCAGGTAAATTGTTCTTTGAAGCACATGGTGTTGTTGGCACTGAGAGCAAGGATCACTATAATTACTGTTCCAGATCAGATATTTATACATCATTCCCAATCAGCATATTGATCTCCCAGGTGAGGGCTCTGTGAGTTGGGAAGCTTTAGCGCACGAGTGTCTAGAATTAAACTAGCGGTGCTAATCCACGTCTCCAGCGGTAATCCCACGCTGTGGTGGCACTCACACGCAGGGCAAGAATTAAAGCTGCACATGGTCTTGTTTTTTTAAATGGTGCTTAACGGTGACTAAGATCTGTCTTAAATCATCCCAATTCCGGAACACTTCACTGAAATACATAATTACACAATTTATAGTGTCAGAGTTTGAACTAAAGATCCATATGTACCGTTTATCACCAGCAAAGTTATATGAAAGGGCAGTGCTAACTGGGACCCAAAATACTGGAATTGTATACTTGATCATGATTTTGGTTGCTTTGTTTCACAGTTTTGTACTGGTCACAGCAAAAGCACAAAGTACAGTCTTGGGTCAGTTGGCTGCACAATTCAGGGACTGAGGAGTTCTATAGACAGGTCCTGTTTTCCATAACCTTAGTTCTTGTAAAGAAGAGTTTTAAGTGGGATATGTGCATTCACTTCCAGGCTGCTCACAGCAATTGAAACTGTGGGCTTGAAAAGAGGAGAAGTTCTTGAATGCTGGGACCTTGGTCCAGGCTAATTGGTTTTGGTTCAAGGGGATACTGGATTTGTGAAAAGCCCAAACAGGGCTTTCCACGCCACATCCAGCACTTCAACTCAAATAAAAAAGCCAGGCAAAAGGTGAAAGCAGCAGAGGTTTATCCGCCCTGCTTAGGTATAAGTTTTATATGTATTGATATTCAAAGACTCGCAGAGATCAGGGTACATAATGATTATTATGTGATTTACCTTTGTATTTATTCATTTTTTTCTTATGTCAATGAAAAGTTATGATCATTTTAATAACAATTATTATGTTATCGAGAATCTATTAATAGTAAAACGTCTATATAGTATTTACATTATATATTGTATATATATGAAACAAATAACACACGCACACACACACACGCACGCACGCACGCACACACACACACACACACACACACACACACACATCCATGAGTGATAGAGAGATAAAAAAGAACAAGTATTGTTTTTGTGCAGAATAGTTGCTTATTTAGCATGGCCCAGTCACATATAACATATCAATCTGAAACACTTCCCTTTAAGGTCCATGCTATAGTTATATGCACTGTCTTTCACTGCTTGCAATATATATATAATGTAAAATTATATTTATGTTCATTGTCACTTAACAAGATGTGTTTATGAGCGAATATTTCAAGGCAAGTGAACATCTTACATTCAGACAGCTCCAGGCCTCTTCCCGAGAGTTTTACTGTAAGGATTGCTGAAACATTGTCTAAAATGTTTAGTAACCTGTATTAACATAGAAATCACAGATAGAAATATACTCTGCAGAAGCCACAGGTGGTATATGTGTAGACAGGTATTATTCTGTTCATAGACTGAAAGGTAAGTGACCACCACACCTTCTACCCTTTTTACTCTCAGCAGCATGATGGAAACAGTGACACGTTATTAATGAGCTGCAATGCCTAATCAGTGCTTGAACATGGATGGGAATATTCTAGGTTTTTAAAGACAGTGAGGGAGTCTAATATACTCCATATTTATGGTATTAAAAATAAATGATATTAAGGGAAAAAAACAAAATACTTCCAATGGCAACAAACATAAACCTGGTCAAGTTTTTAATACATATCCTGTTTTAGGAACACTGCATGTATTACTGAATATTATATTTTCCATTCAAAGCCACCTTTATTTCAGGTGCAACAATGCAGAAAAAATATTCACCAAATATATTCCCCCACATGTCTTTTGACACATGTAAATAACAAGGTGTGTGTACACAATATTCTGCAGCACTGCAGGGCACGGGGGAGGGTGTTAGAACCGATTAATTACTACAAATATGGTATTTATTTACTAGAATATAAAATATAGCCGAACAATATGACACATACTATACCTCTTTCAGGACACCCGCTCTCTTCTTTGTGTGATAAAAATACACGTTTTTGGAAATTCTTTGAAATTCTTCTCACTGTTACTTGGCACAGGGCTGTGCCTGGCCTCTCTGCGGTTAGGTAATATGCGGGGCCTCCTCTTCTCACTGTTACTTGGCACAGGGCAGTGCCTGGCCTCTCTGCGGTTAGGTAATATGCGGGGCCTCCTCTTCTCACTGTTACTTGGCACAGGGCAGTGCCTGGCCTCTCTGCGGTTAGGTAATATGCGGGGCCTCCTCTTCTCACTGTTACTTGGCACAGGGCGGTGCCTGGCCTCTCTGCGGTTAGGTAATATGAGGGGCCTCCTCTTCTCACTGTTACTTGGCACAGGGCAGTGCCTGGCCTCTCTGCGGTTAGGTAATATGCGGGGCCTCCTCTTCTCACTGTTACTTGGCACAGGGCAGTGCCTGGCCTCTCTGCGGTTAGGTAATATGCGGGGCCTCCTCTTCTCACTGTTACTTGGCACAGGGCAGTGCCTGGCCTCTCTGCGGTTAGGTAATATGCGGGGCCTCCTCTTCTCACTGTTACTTGGCACAGGGCGGTGCCTGGCCTCTCTGCGGTTAGGTAATATGCGGGGCCTCCTCTTCTCACTGTTACTTGGCACAGGGCAGTGCCTGGCCTCTCTGCGGTTAGGTAATATGCGGGGCCTCCTCTTCTCACTGTTACTTGGCACAGGGCAGTGCCTGGCCTCTCTGCGGTTAGGTAATGTGAGGGGCCCCCTCTTCTCACTGTTACTTGGCACAGGGCAGTGCCTGGCCTCTCTGCGGTTAGGTAATGTGAGGGGCCTCCTCTTCTCACTGTTACTTGGCACAGGGCAGTGCCTGGCCTCTCTGCGGTTAGGTAATATGCGGGGTCCTCCTCTTCTCACTGTTACTTGGCACAGGGCAGTGCCCGGCCTCTCTGCGGTTAGGTAATATGCGGGGCCCCCCTCTTCTCACTGTTACTTGGCACAGGGCAGTGTCTGGCCTCTCTGCGGTTAGGTAATATGCGGGGCCTCCTCTTCTCACTGTTACTTGGCACAGGGCAGTGCCTGGCCTCTCTGCGGTTAGGTAATGTGAGGGGCCTCCTCTTCTCACTGTTACTTGGCACAGGGCGGTGCCTGGCCTCTCTGCGGTTAGGTAATGTGAGGGGCCTCCTCTTCTCACTGTTACTTGGCACAGGGCGGTGCCTGGCCTCTCTGCGGTTAGGTAATATGCGGGGCCTCCTCTTCTCACTGTTACTTGGCACAGGGCGGTGCCTGGCCTCTCTGCGGTTAGGTAATATGCGGGGCCTCCTCTTCTCACTGTTACTTGGCACAGGGCAGTGCCTGGCCTCTCTGCGGTTAGGTAATATGCGGGGCCTCCTCTTCTCACTGTTACTTGGCACAGGGCGGTGCCTGGCCTCTCTGCGGTTAGGTAATATGCGGGGCCTCCTCTTCTCACTGTTACTTGGCACAGGGCAGTGCCTGGCCTCTCTGCGGTTAGGTAATATGCGGGGCCTCCTCTTCTCACTGTTACTTGGCACAGGGCTGTGCCTGGCCTCTCTGCGGTTAGGTAATATGCGAGGCCTCCTCTTCTCACTGTTACTTGGCACAGGGCGGTGCCTGCCCTCTCTGCGGTTAGGTAATATGCGAGGCCTCCTCTTCTCACTGTTACTTGGCACAGGGCAGTGCCCGGCCTCTCTGCGGTTAGGTAATATGCTGGGCCTCCTCTTCTCACTGTTACTTGGCACAGGGCAGTGCCTGGCCTCTCTGCGGTTAGGTAATATGCGGGGCCCTCCTCTTCTCACTGTTACTTGGCACAGGGCGGTGCCTGGCCTCTCTGCGGTTAGGTAATATGCGGGGCCTCCTCTTCTCACTGTTACTTGGCACAGGGCAGTGCCTGGCCTCTCTGCGGTTAGGTAATATGCGGGGCCTCCTCTTCTCACTGTTACTTGGCACAGGGCAGTGCCTGGCCTCTCTGCGGTTAGGTAATATGCGGGGCCTCCTCTTCTCACTGTTACTTGGCACAGGGCGGTGCCTGGCCTCTCTGCGGTTAGGTAATATGCGGGGCCTCCTCTTCTCACTGTTACTTGGCACAGGGCGGTGCCTGGCCTCTCTGCGGTTAGGTAATATGCGGGGCCTCCTCTTCTCACTGTTACTTGGCACAGGGCGGTGCCTGGCCTCTCTGCGGTTAGGTAATATGCGGGGCCTCCTCTTCTCACTGTTACTTGGCACAGGGCAGTGCCTGGCCTCTCTGCGGTTAGGTAATATGCGGGGCCTCCTCTTCTCACTGTTACTTGGCACAGGGCAGTGCCTGGCCTCTCTGCGGTTAGGTAATATGCGGGGCCTCCTCTTCTCACTGTTACTTGGCACAGGGCAGTGCCTGGCCTCTCTGCGGTTAGGTAATATGCGGAGCCTCCTCTTCTCACTGTTACTTGGCACAGGGCAGTGCCTGGCCTCTCTGCGGTTAGGTAATATGCGGGGCCTCCTCTTCTCACTGTTACTTGGCACAGGGCGGTGCCTGGCCTCTCTGCGGTTAGGTAATATGCGGGGCCTCCTCTTCTCACTGTTACTTGGCACAGGGCGGTGCCTGGCCTCTCTGCGGTTAGGTAATATGCGGGGGCCTCCTCTTCTCACTGTTACTTGGCACAGGGCGGTGCCTGGCCTCTCTGCGGTTAGGTAATATGCGGGCCCTCCTCTTCTCACTGTTACTTGGCACAGGGCGGTGCCTGGCCTCTCTGCGGTTAGGTAATATGCGGGGCCTCCTCTTCTCACTGTTACTTGGCACAGGGCAGTGCCTGGCCTCTCTGCGGTTAGGTAATATGCGGGGCCTCCTCTTCTCACTGTTACTTGGCACAGGGCAGTGCCTGGCCTCTCTGCGGTTAGGTAATATGCGGGGCCTCCTCTTCTCACTGTTACTTGGCACAGGGCAGTGCCTGGCCTCTCTGCGGTTAGGTAATATGCGGGGCCTCCTCTTCTCACTGTTACTTGGCACAGGGCGGTGCCTGGCCTCTCTGCGGTTAGGTAATATGCGGAGCCTCCTCTTCTCACTGTTACTTGGCACAGGGCAGTGCCTGGCCTCTCTGCGGTTAGGTAATATGCGGGGCCTCCTCTTCTCACTGTTACTTGGCACAGGGCGGTGCCTGGCCTCTCTGCGGTTAGGTAATATGCGGAGCCTCCTCTTCTCACTGTTACTTGGCACAGGGCAGTGCCTGGCCTCTCTGCGGTTAGGTAATATGCGGGGCCTCCTCTTCTCACTGTTACTTGGCACAGGGCAGTGCCTGGCCTCTCTGCGGTTAGGTAATATGCGGGGGCCTCCTCTTCTCACTGTTACTTGGCACAGGGCGGTGCCTGGCCTCTCTGCGGTTAGGTAATATGCGGGCCCTCCTCTTCTCACTGTTACTTGGCACAGGGCGGTGCCTGGCCTCTCTGCGGTTAGGTAATATGCGGGGCCTCCTCTTCTCACTGTTACTTGGCACAGGGCAGTGCCTGGCCTCTCTGCGGTTAGGTAATATGCGGGGCCTCCTCTTCTCACTGTTACTTGGCACAGGGCAGTGCCTGGCCTCTCTGCGGTTAGGTAATATGCGGGGCCTCCTCTTCTCACTGTTACTTGGCACAGGGCAGTGCCTGGCCTCTCTGCGGTTAGGTAATATGCGGGGCCTCCTCTTCTCACTGTTACTTGGCACAGGGCGGTGCCTGGCCTCTCTGCGGTTAGGTAATATGCGGGGCCTCCTCTTCTCACTGTTACTTGGCACAGGGCGGTGCCTGGCCTCTCTGCGGTTAGGTAATATGCGGGGCCTCCTCTTCTCACTGTTACTTGGCACAGGGCGGTGCCTGGCCTCTCTGCGGTTAGGTAATATGCGGGGCCTCCTCTTCTCACTGTTACTTGGCACAGGGCGGTGCCTGGCCTCTCTGCGGTTAGGTAATATGCGGGGCCTCCTCTTCTCACTGTTACTTGGCACAGGGCGGTGCCTGGCCTCTCTGCGGTTAGGTAATATGCGGGGCCTCCTCTTCTCACTGTTACTTGGCACAGGGCAGTGCCTGGCCTCTCTGCGGTTAGGTAATATGCGGGGCCTCCTCTTCTCACTGTTACTTGGCACAGGGCAGTGCCTGGCCTCTCTGCGGTTAGGTAATATGCGGAGCCTCCTCTTCTCACTGTTACTTGGCACAGGGCAGTGCCTGGCCTCTCTGCGGTTAGGTAATATGCGGGGCCTCCTCTTCTCACTGTTACTTGGCACAGGGCGGTGCCTGGCCTCTCTGCGGTTAGGTAATATGCGGGGCCTCCTCTTCTCACTGTTACTTGGCACAGGGCGGTGCCTGGCCTCTCTGCGGTTAGGTAATATGCGGGGGCCTCCTCTTCTCACTGTTACTTGGCACAGGGCGGTGCCTGGCCTCTCTGCGGTTAGGTAATATGCGGGCCCTCCTCTTCTCACTGTTACTTGGCACAGGGCGGTGCCTGGCCTCTCTGCGGTTAGGTAATATGCGGGGCCTCCTCTTCTCACTGTTACTTGGCACAGGGCAGTGCCTGGCCTCTCTGCGGTTAGGTAATATGCGGGGCCTCCTCTTCTCACTGTTACTTGGCACAGGGCAGTGCCTGGCCTCTCTGCGGTTAGGTAATATGCGGGGCCTCCTCTTCTCACTGTTACTTGGCACAGGGCAGTGCCTGGCCTCTCTGCGGTTAGGTAATATGCGGGGCCTCCTCTTCTCACTGTTACTTGGCACAGGGCGGTGCCTGGCCTCTCTGCGGTTAGGTAATATGCGGGGCCTCCTCTTCTCACTGTTACTTGGCACAGGGCGGTGCCTGGCCTCTCTGCGGTTAGGTAATATGCGGGGCCTCCTCTTCTCACTGTTACTTGGCACAGGGCGGTGCCTGGCCTCTCTGCGGTTAGGTAATATGCGGGGCCTCCTCTTCTCACTGTTACTTGGCACAGGGCGGTGCCTGGCCTCTCTGCGGTTAGGTAATATGCGGGGCCTCCTCTTCTCACTGTTACTTGGCACAGGGCGGTGCCTGGCCTCTCTGCGGTTAGGTAATATGCGGGGCCTCCTCTTCTCACTGTTACTTGGCACAGGGCAGTGCCTGGCCTCTCTGCGGTTAGGTAATATGCGGGGCCTCCTCTTCTCACTGTTACTTGGCACAGGGCAGTGCCTGGCCTCTCTGCGGTTAGGTAATATGCGGGGCCTCCTCTTCTCACTGTTACTTGGCACAGGGCAGTGCCTGGCCTCTCTGCGGTTAGGTAATATGCGGGGGCCTCCTCTTCTCACTGTTACTTGGCACAGGGCAGTGCCTGGCCTCTCTGCGGTTAGGTAATATGCTGGGCCTCTTCTCACTGTTACTTGGCACAGGGCAGTGCCTGGCCTCTCTGCGGTTAGGTAATATGAGGGGCCTCCTCTTCTCACTGTTACTTGGCACAGGGCAGTGCCTGGCCTCTCTGCGGTTAGGTAATATGCGGGGCCTCCTCTTCTCACTGTTACTTGGCACAGGGCGGTGCCTGGCCTCTCTGGGGTTAGGTAATATGCGGGCCCTCCTCTTCTCACTGTTACTTGGCACAGGGCGGTGCCTGGCCTCTCTGCGGTTAGGTAATATGCGGGGCCTCCTCTTCTCACTGTTACTTGGCACAGGGCAGTGCCTGGCCTCTCTGCGGTTAGGTAATATGCGGGGCCTCCTCTTCTCACTGTTACTTGGCACAGGGCAGTGCCTGGCCTCTCTGCGGTTAGGTAATATGCGGGGCCTCCTCTTCTCACCGTTACTTGGCACAGGGCGGTGCCTGGCCTCTCTGCGGTTAGGTAATATGCGGGGCCCCCCTCTTCTCACTGTTACTTGGCACAGGGCGGTGCCTGGCCTCTCTGCGGTTAGGTAATATGAGGGGCCTCCTCTTCTCACTGTTACTTGGCACAGGGCAGTGCCTGGCCTCTCTGTGGTTAGGTAATATGAGGGGCCTCCTCTTCTCACTGTTACTTGGCACAGGGCAGTGCCTGGCCTCTCTGCGGTTAGGTAATATGCGGGCCCTCCTCTTCTCACCGTTACTTGGCACAGGGCGGTGCCTGGCCTCTCTGCGGTTAGGTAATATGAGGGGCCCCCCTCTTCTCACTGTTACTTGGCACAGGGCAGTGCCTGGCCTCTCTGCGGTTAGGTAATATGCGGGCCCTCCTCTTCTCACTGTTACTTGGCACAGGGCGGTGCCTGGCCTCTCTGCGGTTAGGTAATATGCGGGGCCTCCTCTTCTCACTGTTACTTGGCACAGGGCGGTGCCTGGCCTCTCTGCGGTTAGGTAATATGCGGGGCCTCCTCTTCTCACTGTTACTTGGCACAGGGCGGTGCCTGGCCTCTCTGCGGTTAGGTAATATGCGGGGCCTCCTCTTCTCGCTGTTACTTGGCACAGGGCAGTGCCTGGCCTCTCTGCGGTTAGGTAATATGAGGGGCCTCCTCTTCTCACTGTTACTTGGCACAGGGCAGTGCCTGGCCTCTCTGCGGTTAGGTAATATGAGGGGCCTCCTCTTCTCACTGTTACTTGGCACAGGGCGGGGCCTGGCCTCTCTGCGGTTAGGTAATATGCGGGGCCTCCTCTTCTCACTGTTACTTGGCACAGGGCGGTGCCTGGCCTCTCTGCGGTTAGGTAATATGCGGGGCCTCCTCTTCTCACTGTTACTTGGCACAGGGCAGTGCCTGGCCTCTCTGCGGTTAGGTAATATGCGGGGCCTCCTCTTCTCACTGTTACTTGGCACAGGGCAGTGCCTGGCCTCTCTGCGGTTAGGTAATATGAGGGGCCTCCTCTTCTCACTGTTACTTGGCACAGGGCAGTGCCTGGCCTCTCTGCGGTTAGGTAATATGCGGGGCCTCCTCTTCTCACTGTTACTTGGCACAGGGCGGTGTCTGGCCTCTCTGCGGTCAGGTAATATGCGGAGCCCCCCTCTTCTCACTGTTACTTGGCACAGGGCGGTGCCTGGCCTCTCTGCGGTTAGGTAATATGCGGGGCCTCCTCTTCTCACTGTTACTTGGCACAGGGCGGTGCCTGGCCTCTCTGCGGTTAGGTAATATGCGGGGCCTCCTCTTCTCACTGTTACTTGGCACAGGGCAGTGCCTGGCCTCTCTGCGGTTAGGTAATATGAGGGGCCCTCCTCTTCTCACTGTTACTTGGCACAGGGCAGTGCCTGGCCTCTCTGCGGTTAGGTAATATGCGGGGCCTCCTCTTCTCACTGTTACTTGGCACAGGGCAGTGCCTGGCCTCTCTGCGGTTAGGTAATATGCGGGGCCTCCTCTTCTCACTGTTACTTGGCACAGGGCGGTGCCTGGCCTCTCTGCGGTTAGGTAATATGCGGGGCCTCCTCTTCTCACTGTTACTTGGCACAGGGCGGTGCCTGGCCTCTCTGCGGTTAGGTAATATGCGGGGGCCTCCTCTTCTCACTGTTACTTGGCACAGGGCAGTGCCTGGCCTCTCTGCGGTCAGGTAATATGCGGGGCCTCCTCTTCTCACTGTTACTTGGCACAGGGCAGTGCCTGGCCTCTCTGCGGTTAGGTAATATGCGGGGCCTCCTCTTCTCACTGTTAATTGGCACAGGGCAGTGCCTGGCCTCTCTGCGGTTAGGTAATATGCGGGGGCCTCCTCTTCTCACTGTTACTTGGCACAGGGCAGTGCCTGGCCTCTCTGCGGTCAAGTAATGTGAGGCATGCCACATGCTTGTTACATGGAGTACACATTCTTTTACATTGGCTCCATACTTCTTGTTACCCAGTGATTACACATTGTCAGCGTGCCTTTGTACAGTGCAATCAGACATTAAATGCTGCCAATAATGATGTCATGTGGGCATCACGCTGACATCATCAACCCTCTCCCCGCCTGGTGAATTCACTTCTGGATATTAACATGGGGCGTTATCCTGCAAGTTGTCCTGTGGATGGTAAATGGCAGAAATCCCAGGGATGAGGGTATTAGTCTGGCAGGACATTCACACATAGAGGGACTTTGTCTTTTTAATGGACATCATTATTAGGACTTTGACGATTGTTTTGTCAGAATATAAATGTGTTCCCGGCAGATTTATTCTGAAGAGAATACCTGAGGGATGTTTGTGTCGTCAGCAGAATATACATTATTATATAGTCAGGGAATAAACAGATTGAGGGCTTCCTCTTGTATGTCTTGTCACACTGATATTCTACTCAATGTAAAGACAGGGGACTTTAAATTGTCCTATATGCTATATTTGATAAAACTGCTTTCCTTATACTATTTTCTGAAACTCCTTCGGGTAATGGAGGGCCTACACATGGTTACTTTCAGAGTACTGTATGCCTTTTGTGTGTAAGATTGTTCTAAGATATCTTTAATTTTGCCAACATATGGTCTATGAGTGTCAATTGTGACCAAACTGGTTTCAGTTATAACATCTAAATCATGTTCATTTAAATAGAAGAGGGCTGTGTCAAGGGTAAAGTGTGCAACACGCACATCATACTAGTAGTATACATGCAGTACCACCTCATTTCTATAAAAAAAGCATATATTTTTATATAAATCTATAAAACTTGAAGTGTGTCCATTTTTATCATTTGAACGTGCACCAGATCAGTATTGCAGTGTTGCTATTGTTTCAGTGATATTGCATATATTGTTTTTGGTGTATTTGTGTGCTTGTCAAATGTTTTTCTCATTCTAAAACCCAGTGCCAAGGGAGCTTTGGAATACAATTTGTAGGGAACACCTTTAGTATAGACCTACATACCATGTTACTAATTGTATTCTCTTGTGCTCCATAGTTACATTGCTGTGGCCCAGACACCCCTGTGTAGAAAAAACCCACAATTTATTGTTAACAATGGGAAGTGTTCTTTTAAAATCCATTTTAAGATACCGTTTACCTACTGAATTCCAATGTAATGTTTTGTTGTTTGCCTTCATCACATTGTTTAGATTGGTGGTTCCAAGCTATATTTCATAGTGTAATATGGAGAGATCAGCGGTTCTGAGGCTTAGAAGAGCCAGCTGCAGTTATAGCCAAAGTTCTCTCTGTCTTGTGGTTTTAGAGGTTGACATAGAAACCCCTCTATGGGAAGCAAGATAGTGTACAACACACTGGACAACTGGATGATCATCTCAGTGTGTCTTTCCTGGTAAAATGTTTAAAACACATGGATTGTTCTGATGGTGTTTGGTACTTCTCTTATTGATATACTTTATTTCTTCCCCAAAGAACAGAGGAGGCATGTGACAGCTATAGTTGCTTATATGGAGTAAGTACATTTCAGTGTATTTTATGTGTGTACCTCCTATTATCAAAACATGTTATTCTTGGTGTGAATGTGCCCATGTGTACAATATATAGGAAATATGTGCAATGCATATATAAAATGAATATATATATATATATATATATATGTTTTACACTTAGAAAATACAGAATTAAGAGATAATTGCATCTGGAAAAGTCTGTTAGACAATAAATAAAGGTAAAGTTGGTTTAGGCCTGAAAAGTATGCACATTGCTTAACTGAAAGCATATCATCAATATTTGCTGTTAAACTTTACAAATGAGCACACAAGGTCATTATTAGCATCAGAAATCAATTAGCTGCAGGTAAACCTGTGAATTAAAGTAAAAATATCACTGGCAAATACCAACACTAAGATCTGTAAACAGATTTTTACCAACAGCCTTAACTTTTTCTGTTTTGACCTATTCCCTTATCTTACTGTCACATCCCCTGCAATTACTGCCGAACAGTATTAATGCACACTCATTATTGTAGGGATTCTCAAATATGTCTGCCATAATTATTTCTTTAGTGAGGATAATTATTCAGCGTTCTTGCCTCATACGATCTCTTAACTAACAGTATGTACTGAACATTGGAACTGATCCTTTTACCTGCAAAGTTACAATGCACTTTTTGGGCCTAAATGTAAAAAAACTTTGAAAGATATCTTAAATGATGACATTATGACAAGTGACATTAGATCCTCTCCAAATAGTACATCTGTGTGCCTCTAGGATTTAATATAGGTTCCAATGACTTCAAATGAGCATACAAAGACATTAGATGTGGATGCAATACATGCATAACTCAGTGTATGAATAACTGCATATCTGTATGAACGTACAGTATGTGCATGGAGTGAATGAATGTATGAATGCATGTCTATATTATATATATAAGTATTTAAGTGGAATTTGTGGTTCATTTATGACTGGCATGGGAATGACAGAAGCATGTAATGCCATAGTTGTGTATTCAGTGAGCCTATCTGATATAAATATTACAATCATTTTTACATTTGTAATATTTAAAAGGGCGCTGAACATTTATAGTTAGCCTTTCCTAGGTTTTGCTTCCTTTAAGCATTTTATCCTCAGGCTAAAATGAAGTTTTTATATTCCTGGTAATTTTTCTACTGTGTATCTTAGTTATTTTCCAATAAGCAAATCAGTAAACCCAACGTGTGTTAAACAGTGTAAACCCCAAAACAGATATTCCATTTTTATGTTCAAATAATATATGTTATATCAAAATGTAGGTTAGACAAAAAATACATTCTCTCTTTACTCTTTCCAGCACTAGAAGGGCATACAATGAATGGAGATTTCATAGCAGTGACCCAAAGCACACCCAGAATCCAAAATGGCTCCTGTGAATAGGTGAGATATCGCTCATTAACATAAGCATTGTTTTGTTATGAAAAATGTCACATCTACTGGTGTAGTCTCCCTTACAGCTCCAGCTGCACTGCTGCTTCTATAAGGAATTAAAGGAGAAATGGTAGTGTGCATTGCTTGTATACAACGATGTATTAGGAACAATAAGGGATTTATCTCTATCTTGAATGCTGGTTTCTGCAAGTGAAGGGCATAATAAGTCATAACTCCTACAAAGCAGAACCTTGAATGTGTTTAACTAACAGTCCCTTATATGTATGGACACATGCATCAGCCCCCAGGAAATAAAACACACACCTCACGTTTGTCTGGTGTGATGTATTGATACAGTAAATATTCTTCATTGGATAAATGAATGATTTGGAAAGGCCTATGAGATGGTGCTTCAATTAATCTTCAAACAATTAGGAAAATCCAAAGAGTTACAATTCTCAGTTTTAATCCAATTTTTAATTGGGAAACAAAAAACACCACATTTAGGAAATCGGAGACCGCTGTATGTCCTAAGGTTCGAGCTCTTTCACTGGTGTCTTGGTTTTGGTTAAAAAAACAAAAATTATTGTGTGTGTTTTTTTTTTGGTTTTGTTAGTATTCGATTGGTTTTACATTTTTTAAAAATCATGGAAAAAAATCCAAAAAGCAGGACATAAATTTAAAAAAAAAAAAACATTTGAGAAATGTCTGAGCTTGGAACTTTTTTTTTTTTATAAAAGTTTGCAGGTTTCAGTCACAAATTCAAAGGTTTACCTAGTTAAAAAAAAAAAACATTTTAAAAAAGAATATGAAAATCAGTTTCACATTTGGTCACATTTTGCTCTGAAGTTTCACATTTGAACGAGCTTCATAGTTCGAGTTTCACACCTGGAACCTGCCCATCCTTAATATTATTAATGGCAAAAACTACTTTTACAGCCGTTTCCACTAAAGATTTACTTACATTTTATTTTCACCCAGAGAACATGTTTACAATACTCGGGCAGTGAGTTGGATTACTGGACGGGATGAGTGTAGTTTGATTTAGAGAATTCAGTTTGCTTTTGTATTGTGCACTAAAAGCAAATATAATTGTGTAGTATCGGCCAACAAACTGGTGTAACTACTGCATGTCCCCAAGGGGCCCAGGCATGTCCCTGGGGCCCAGGCAGATCCCCAGGGGGGGGGCCCAGGCATGTCCCGGGGGCCCAGGCATGTCCCCGGGGGCCCAGGCATGTCCCCAGGGGGCCCAGGCATGTCCCCGGGGCCCAGGCATGTCCCAGGGGCCCAGGCATGTCCCCGGGGGGCCCAGGCATGTCCCCGGGGCCCAGGCATGTCCCAGGGGCCCAGGCATGTCCCCGGGGGCCCAGGCATGTCCCAGGGGCCCAGGCATGTCCCAGGGGTTCAGGCATGTCCCGTTGGCCCAGGCATGTCCCCGGGGGCCCAGGCATGTCCCCAGGGGGCCCAGGCATGTCCCCAGGGGGCCCAGGCATGTCCCCGGGGGGCCCAGGCATGTCCCCGGGGGGCCCAGGCATGTCCCAGGGGCCCAGGCATGTCCCAGGGGTCCAGGCATGTCCCCAGGGGGCCCAGGCATGTCCCGGGGGCCCAGGCAGGTCCCGGGGGCCCAGTCATGTCCCAGGGGGCCCAGGCATGTCCCGGGGGCCCAGGCATGTCCCAGGGGGCCCAGGCATGTCCCCGGGGGGCCCAGGCATGTCCCGGGGGCCCAGGCATGTCCCAGGGGGGCCCAGGCATGTCCCCGGGGGGCCCAGGCATGTCCCGGGGGCCCAGGCATGTCCCAGGGGGCCCAGGCATGACCCGGGGGGCCAGGCTCGGGGAGGCCGAAGGGAGTCGGGGACTTCCCTCCCGACTCCTGATGAATCCCCCGGGTTACAGGAATGATACTGATTGCCGGGGGAGAGAGGGAAGGGCTTCTGTAACTGCAGCCCTCCTCCATCGATGATGTGGCGTCATAACAACACAACATCACATGGTGATGCGTAGCCATGACAATGTGTCGTGATATGACGCAGCGACATCATGATGTCGTGGGACAATGACTGGCAAGTAAGTGAAAAGCCTGTGGGCCCCTTACTCTATAGTTACGCCAACAAAGCTAAAAAAAAAGTCATACAGTCTCTCGTACACAATCACTGCACTCTGCTGTGCCACACACAACCTGCACTCTGCTGTGCCACACACAACCAGCACTCTGCTGTGCCACACACAACCAGCACTCTGCTGTGCCACACACAACCAGCACTCTGCTGTGCCACACACAACCTGCACTCTGCTGTGCCACACACAACCTGCACTCTGCTGTGCCACACACAACCAGCACTCTGCTGTGCCACACACAACCTGCACTCTGCTGTGCCACACACAACCTGCACTCTGCTGTGCCACACACAACCTGCACTCTGCTATGCCACACACAACCTGCACTCTGCTGTGCCACACACAACCTGCACTCTGCTGTGCCACACGCAACCTGCACTCTGCTGTGCCACACACAACCTGCACTCTGCTGTGCCACACACAACCTGCACTCTCTGTGTCACACACAACCAGCACTCTGCTGTGCCACACACAACCTGCACTCTGCTGTGCCACACGCAACCTGCACTCTGCTGTGCCACACACAACCTGCACTCTGCTGTGCCACACACAACCTGCACTCTCTGTGTCACACACAACCTGCACTCTGCTGTGCCACACACAACCTGCACTCTGCTCTGCCACACACAACCAGTACTCTGCTGTGTCACACACAACCTGCACTCTGCTGTGCCACACACAACCTGCACTCTGCTCTGCCACACACAACCAGCACTCTGCTGTGTCACACACAACCAGCACTCTGCTGTGCCACACACAACCTGCACTCTGCTGTGCCAAACGCAACCTGCACTCTGCTGTGCCACACACAACCAGCACTCTGCTGTGCCACACACAACCAGCACACTGCTGTGCCACACACAACCTGCACTCTGCTGTGCCAAACGCAACCTGCACTCTGCTGTGCCACACACAACCAGCACTCTGCTGTGCCACACGCAACCTGCACTCTGCTGTGCCACACACAACCTGCCCTCTGCTGTGCCACACACAACCTGCACTCTGCTGTGCCACACGCAACCTGCACTCTCTGTGCCACACACAACCTGCACTCTCTGTGCCACACACAACCAGCACTCTGCTGTGCCACAAACAACCTGCACTCTGCTGTGCCACACACAACCTGCACTCTGCTGTGCCACACGCAACCTGCACTCTCTGTGCCACACACAACCTGCACTCTGCTGTGCCATACGCAACCTGCACTCTGCTGTGCCACACACAACCAGCACACTGCTGTGCCACACACAACCTGCACTCTGCTGTGCCACACGCAAACCTGCACTCTGCTGTGCCACACACAACCTGCACTCTGCTGTGCCACACACAACCAGCACTCTGCTGTGCCACACACAACCAGCACACTGCTGTGCCACACACAACCAACACTCTGCTGTGCCACACACAACCTGCACTCTGCTGTGCCACACACAACCAGCACTCTCTGTGCCACACACAACCTGCACTCTGCTGTGCCACACACAACCAACACTCTGCTGTGCCACACACAACCTGCACTCTGCTGTGCCACACACAACCAGCACTCTGTGCCACACACAACCTGCACTCTGCTGTGCCACACACAACCAGCACTCTGCTGTGCCACACACAACCAACACTCTGCTGTGCCACACACAACCTGCACTCTGCTGTGCCACACACAACCAGCACTCTCTGTGCCACACACAACCTGCACTCTGCTGTGCCACACACAACCTGCACTCTGCTGTGCCACACACAACCTGCACTCTGCTGTGCCACACACAACCTGCACTCTCTGTGTCACACACAACCAGCACTCTGCTGTGCCACACACAACCTGCACTCTGCTGTGCCAAACGCAACCTGCACTCTGCTGTGCCACACACAACCTGCACTCTGCTGTGCCACACACAACCTGCACTCTGCTGTGCCACACACAACCTGCACTCTCTGTGTCACACACAACCAGCACTCTGCTGTGCCACACACAACCTGCACTCTGCTGTGCCAAACGCAACCTGCACTCTGCTGTGCCACACACAACCAGCACTCTGCTGTGCCGCACACAACCAGCACACTGCTGTGCCACACACAACCAACACTCTGCTGTGCCACACACAACCTGCACTCTCTGCTCTGCCACACACAACCTGCACTCTGCTGTGCCACACACAACCTGCACTCTGCTGTGCCACACACAACCTGCACTCTGCTGTGCCACACACAACCTGCACTCTGCTGTGCCACACACAACCTGCACTCTGCTGTGCCACACACAACCTGCACTCTCTGTGTCACACACAACCAGCACTCTGCTGTGCCACACACAACCTGCACTCTGCTGTGCCACACACAACCTGCACTCTGCTGTGCCAAACGCAACCTGCACTCTGCTGTGCCACACACAACCAGCACTCTGCTGTGCCACACACAACCAGCACACTGCTGTGCCACACACAACCAACACTCTGCTGTGCCACACACAACCTGCACTCTCTGCTGTGCCACACACAACCTGCACTCTGCTGTGCCACACACAACCAGCACTCTGCTGTGCCACACACAACCTGCACTCTGCTGTGCCACACACAACCTGCACTCTGCTGTGCCAAACGCAACCTGCACTCTGCTGTGCCACACACAACCAGCACTCTGCTGTGCCACACACAACCAGCACACTGCTGTGCCACACACAACCAACACTCTGCTGTGCCACACACAACCTGCACTCTCTGCTGTGCCACACACAACCTGCACTCTGCTGTGCCACACACAACCAGCACTCTGCTGTGCCACACACAACCTGCACTCTGCTGTGCCACACACAACCTGCACTCTGCTGTGCCAAACGCAACCTGCACTCTGCTGTGCCACACACAACCAGCACTCTGCTGTGCCACACACAACCAGCACACTGCTGTGCCACACACAACCAACACTCTGCTGTGCCACACACAACCTGCACTCTCTGCTGTGCCACACACAACCTGCACTCTGCTGTGCCACACACAACCTGCACTCTGCTGTGCCACACACAACCAACAATGGAACAAGTGGCCGTGTTTTCGCCCACTAGTTGCGAACGATGAGCGGGATGGAAAAGGATCTCCTGTTCTAGTTAATGGGAGGCAGGAGCTGGGCAGCAAATGAATCTGTGAGTTGTACATTTGCATGGGCTAAAGCTAATCTTAATAACAATGACATGAGCTTGTATGTGGGCGGTCCCTAAAGTCCTCTCTGCCTAGAACCAGACGCCCTTTGTTATCCAGCTATATATAGAAGTCCAACGAGTTTACCTGTTTGTTACCAGACAGACATGCAACGCATAGCCGTCTTCTCTTGCATGGAAGAGGTTAAAGTTATATATATATATATATATATATATATACAGTGTTCGACAAACCTATACATTTGCTCGCCCCGGGCGAGTGGATTTAACATCGTGGCGAGCTCCTATTGGCCCAAACAGCACACGTTTGGTACTAGGTGGCGAGTAGATTTTTTTGTTCGGCGAGTAGATTTTTTGGTGATTTGTCGACCACTGTGTATATATATATATATATATATACTATTCTTGAGACATAATAATGTAACGTAATATTTTCCGGGTGTAGTAAAATGGCGGCTATGAACTTTATAAGAACTGCGTTCAAACGCGGCCCTTATCCCTGTAACAATTGTGACAAATTTGCATCATTTGTGTCTGAGCTCCTGACATTTGTTGCATGCAGTGCATGTTGGGTGATAAGTCCTCTGGCTGCTTGAGCAGCACTCAGGTTTTTGGTAATGTTGTGTACAGCTATCCCTCACTTAGATGCCAGAGGTGTGTACAATACAATGTGGGTCAGAAAATGCTTTAAAAACACCCTCCTGGGGCAGACAGTTCATTGCCCGCCCTGGAAATTTTTTCTCTTTTGTCGGAAAGGTCTTTTCCTTCTAAACATGAAACCACAGGAAATAAACGCACTGAAAAGATCCAACACGGTTGTCTTTTTGGATTTTTGGATTTTTTTAGAACGCTGTTTAGTTTGTATTCGGCCAGGAATGTGGTATACTTACACGCCATCAAAATCAGGGATCCCCACATTTCTGCAGTAATCAGAAAATGAATGATTGTCTGCGTTTATTTTTTACGAAAGCTATAATAATATATGATGGTTATCAGCGATATCAGTGAAGGATTTAAGCATCATTTGGAACTTCTGCCATTTCTACAATTTGAATAATTTTTATAGCCATGATTCTATCTCTGTATTAGACTCGTTACCCCTGAATATATATCTTTCCTAGTACAATATGGGGGTGGGGGGGGGGGTGGTCACTACACTTTTACCTCAGGTTTAGAAAGAAGCATCCCAAAAAAATGGGAACGGAGCACAGCTGTGAAATGTAGGGGCTAACACCAACAAATGAAGGTTAAAAAGTTAAACTTTAATGATCATGGTACGAAGAGAACATGTAACAAAACTCTGACGCGTTTCATGCTGTTGCCCTTTATCAAACAATACTCTTTGATTTGTTTTTAACCTTCATTTGTTGGTGTTAGCCCCTACATTTCACAGCTGTGCTCCGTTCCCATTTTTTGGGATGCTTCTTTCTACTACCGATTCACGTGATGCACGCATCAGGATAAGCTGCTTTTGTGAGTACCATATCTTTACCCTTCGTTGTTGGGGAGAGGTTGACCATTATCAGTGTTACTCTAGAGGGATATCGTCCAGTGGAGTTCCTTACAGGATTATGCTTATGTTTCTCCACTATATGGACAGTTATTGCAAGTAACTCCTCATTTCAGATGCCAACACACTGGGTCTATATGTCTCACTATGCCTGATTCAGAACTTATCCACCAAATATCCATCTTCATGATTCAAACTTCATTTGAAATACATGTTTTCTGTTCTTACTGAGCATCGTTACTGGAACTTGTTTCTATACATTACCTCAGGTTTAAACGTGTGTGGAAATTCTTCTATAGTACAATTTTCCCTTTTTAGTTGGTCTAACGTACACATGTATATAAGCGACACTTACAGGGGGAGATTGCGGCCCCCCTTTTTAGTCAGTTTGACTCCTCACTGCCAGGAGATCGTCAGTGAGCCTCATCTTCAGCAAAGACCTATAAACATCATTTTGGGCCTAAATATCGCAATGTCAAGGCGTAACATGCCCCTCACACGGGGGGTCTTACATAGCATATGCTGAATAAGGGACTGTGTGGGCAAAACTCCCTCTATTACATAATACCATCCTTGTAATCATATTATAATAAAAACCAGTCACTGAGAGCAAATAATTATACAGAAAACTGCGAGTACAGAAGAGAGCATTTAGATTCTGTATCATTGTTTACTCTTAGTCACTTTTTAAAAAATTATAATATGATTCAAATTATGGTATTTTATTGATGCCCCCTAGATATGTAATAGAGGGAGTTTTTTCACATAGTCCCTTATTCATAATATACTATGTAAGACCCCCCGTGTGAGGGGTAGGTTATTATTTATTTATCAAATGTTTTACCAGGAAGTAATACATTGAGTTACCTCTCGTTTTCACGTATGTCCTGGGCACAGAGTTATGATGACAGATACATGTTTACACATACATAGTTACATTAAGTTACTCCTTGACAAAGCGAAATTAAGGCCCAAAACGCGTTGGTGTCTCCCTTGGCCCCATGTTTTTGTCTCTTTGCTTTTTGTACCTTTTATTTTTTTCCCCAATAGAATTGGAATATTATTGCAGCTGTTTCGTTTTATTGCTCCATACAAAATCAGCAGAAATATATTTCCAGTAATCAAAAATAAATTGTGTATGTTCAAAATTGTATTATTTGGGTAAAAAACCTCTAGTATTTTCTTAACAGTGAAAAAAGAATATATTGTTTTGTAAAAAACAGAAAAATATAGCAAATTATTCTCATGTTTTGTTACCCACACAGAGCAATGCTTTGCAAGCCCCTCTGGTAGTGGAGGGGTTAATATGTTTGATTGCGTGGCACCATGTAAGTTGTTACACGGAACATTAGAAACATGCTTTCACTTTATTGTCTCCTACACAGTGAACGAGACGGGCTGAATCCACTGCCTGATTTGCACTAAACCGTTCCATGGATGGAAGGCAAAGAGTTGCGTTCCCAGCTTGTTAATTCTGCTCTGTGTTAAATGCATCACCGCCATGTGGTATCCTCAATGATCAAGAGGAGATGAGCGCGAGAGGGCCTAATCGAGACGAGTATTTTGCCCAGAAGACATCAGCCTCTTCCTTCATCTCCTGCCAGATCCCTTATTACAGCTGTTGCAGGCTTTTCATGTGGAGGCCATTTTGATGGAATTGAAGAACATTTTAAGATGGCCGCTTTGGCACGAGGTAGGTTGAATTCGCTGCGTAATCTCTGCCCTCCTCCCCCTCCCTGCCCGTTCATCGTCTTCTTATCGTGCTAATTAGCGATGAAAGCGAGACAATAAATGAAGCTGGCATGACCCAGTTTTGTCTGCCACCACCCTCTCAAGCGGAAAATCTGCCCTTGATATTAATTAAATTAACATACTTTGTAATTCGCTGTTCGTGAGCGCGCTTCGAGCGTTCCACTTGTGCTGACGGCTGATTCAGATTTTGCCAATTTGGCCGCTCAGGGAAAATTCTTAATGACAAAGAAGGGGGAAAACATAAGGATTTTGGCACCAAAGCTTTAATATCTAGTTAACACCTTCAGTGCTAGAACACCCTGCAATATTGTGTTTAACAATGCATTCCTCGCTCTTCCAACACTTAAGAAATCAAGTATGTGATATAACACAGCTACCGACTCCCAATCACACTTCAAAGGAATTGACATCTATTTCCATTATTATTCTATTTTTATTCAGAATAATATAACCATGCTGGCAATATTAAAGATGTAGAATCACAATGTTTTACATGATGAATTTGGTGTTATTAATTAAACATGTTACATAAATAGAATATGAAGCGCTGTGTACATAGATGCATGTAAATGTATAAATAAAGACATACATATGTAAAAATTCGTTTCTTGAAACATATATTTAGAGAGGAAAATGTAAACATAGACTTTATATTGAAGTGTGCTGTACATGAGTACAATTTGTAGCGTTTTAGACGGAGGCGGTTGCAGACTTGAACATTTTCTACAACCGAAAATAAAATGCATATCGTCGAATTGAAATTATTTGATATAAAATGTAGGTGTGATATTTGCTTCAGATTTAAAAAAAATCTGAACAAATCCATATATACTGTACATATAAATATGTAAACGCCAAACCTTTGGTTCTGGTTAAAAATATGAGGATCTATGATAATATCGATCACTGAAACATTTAAAAAAAAGGTTATTTTAAATAGGTGACATTATTATAAATAAAGGAAATGTTAAGATATATTTTGTAATGAACCTTGTGAGGATATTACAATGATCGCTGTTATCTCCTTTGTTGCTGTAACTTGCTACATTGAAGATAATTTCTGTAGATGTTCTAGCTATCACATATATCCATTGTTATACTGATCCAATCGCTTAAATATCATACAGTATTTACACTCAAGGTATAACGTTTCTAAGCTCAACATTCAAATCAGCTCACACGCTGAGACACATGCACCTTCCCGCAAGTTTCAAAGACTCCAAGAGCAAAAGACTTTATCGGCATAGAGAACACGGGCAGGATATAGGGACCCCCCAAAAGAAAAAGGGGGATATGCCACACTAACACGCATCGGTGGTTGGGTGACCCGATATGACAAACAGAAAATGTATGAGTCCTGGTTTCACAGAAGAAAGAATCCTACAAGGTTACAAGTAGCACACTGAAGCTTCACGGATTGTGTTACACTGTATGCAACGAGTGAACCCCGCGTACCCCTGCGAATACGCCTGTACGAACCCCCCTACTTCCAGTTCAAACAAATGTTGGATCTACAGTACAGTGGAAGGATCCATGTAGCATTTTCTCGGCTATTTGTAACTGTTATTCAGGATATGTGTAATAGTTTGACAGATTTAGGCCTGAAATCCTATAACTGTACAAAAGGAATATACAATGCATATCGTTTTATTTCCGTCTAGTCAGAGGTCATACAAAACAGGAAATATTGCAGCGGCGATACCAAAGCAGAAGGGGCCGGCCATGTGCTAAAAACCAGTCTGTTTTTTTAGAAAATCCCTAATGGCTCCAATTTTAAGTCTAACAATAAAAATGCTATTAAATGTATTTTTCTCCAAAATACCAAGAAAATGATAACGTGGGAAGAAATGACTATCGCAATAAAACTATTTTCTTTCCATTTGTGTAGTGCAAACAGAATGTTAATGTGCCAGTGAGTTATAACTGTATAATAAACCCTGTGCAGATTTGTCACTGGGAATATCTCTTGTTCTTCAGGATCCCACCCGCAGAACATGTACAGCCACGTAGGATCTGTGATGCCCACACGTGGAAGTGCCCACAGGATCCCACCCGCAGAACATGTACAGCCACGGAGGATCTGTGATGCCCACACGTGGAAGTGCCCACAGGATCCCACCCGCAGAACATGTACAGCCACGGAGGACCTGTGATGCCCACACGTGGAAGTGCCCACAGGATCCCACCCGCAGAACATGTACAGCCACGGAGGACCTGTGATGCCCACACGTGGAAGTGCCCATATATCACACCTCAGGTATAAGAATTTAGGATATATTCTTCCGTATGTTTTATTTTGTATTATAAAGAAAGACATCCGGATCGGGCCCTGTGCAGCTGGATCGGGCCCCTGTGCAGCCGGATCGGGCCCCTGTGCAGCTGGATCGGGCCCCTGTGCAGCCGGATCAGGCCCCTGTGCAGCTGGATCGGGCCCCTGTGCAGGCACATCGGGCCCCTGCAGCCGCATCGGGCCCCTGTGCAGCTGGATCGGGCCCCTGTGCAGGCACATCGGGCCCCTGCAGCCGCATCGGGCCCCTGGTGCAGCCACATCGGGCCCCTGTGCAGCTGGATCGGGCCCCTGTGCAGCCACATCGGGCCCCTGCAGCCGCATCGGGCCCCTGTGCAGCCGGATCGGGCCCCTGTGCAGCCAGATCAGGCCCCTGGTAGCTGGATCGGGCCCCTGTGCAGCTGGATCGGTCCCCTGGTGCAGCAGCCGGATCGGGCCCCTGTGCAGCCGGATCGGGGCCCTGTGCAGTCGGATCGGGGCCCTGTGCAGTCGGATCGGGCCCCTGTGCAGTCGGATCGGGGCCCTGTGCAGTCGGATCGGGGCCCTGTGCAGTCGGATCGGGCCCCTGTGCAGCTGGATCGGGGCCCTGTGCAGTCGGATCGGGCCCCTGTGCAGTCGGATCGGGGCCCTGTGCAGTCGGATCGGGGCCCTGTGCAGCCGGATCGGGCCCCTGTGCAGTCGGATCGGGCCCCTGTGCAGCCGGATCGGGCCCCTGTGCAGCCGGATCGGGCCCCTGCAGCCGGATCGGGCCCCTGTGCAGCCGGATCGGGCCCCTGCAGCCGGATCGAATTAACCCCTTCGCACTTAGCAATGCATTGCTGACCCCTCGGGCACTGAAGAGGTTACTGAATATCACTGTTATTATGAGAAAACATTTAATTAATGCTCAGCCCTTTAACATCTTATGAGAAGAATGGTTATAAATATAAATATTTAGTCATATGCCCTTCTTCTAAATAAACATATTATTAAGTGCAGAATTCTTAATGATAATACAAGGGGCCGTATATCAACGTTTCTCTGTTTAATGGCGCAAAACGGAACAATAATATATAGTAAATTACTCTCTTAGAGCAAGTCGAGATTCTGTCTTATCCCGAATTACCTTAATATTAGAACATATCTTATCTATCAGAAGAGCAATAAAGAACATAGCAAGACAGGCCGGAGGACAGAGGTTATACTGACCCCTCGCACCCCCTGACCCCTCACACAACCTGGCCCCTCGCACTCCCTGACCCCTCACACAACCTGGCCCCTCGCACTCCCTGACCCCTCACACAACCTGGCCCCTCGCACTCCCTGACCCCTCACACAACCTGGCCCCTCGCACTCCCTGACCCCTCACACAACCTGGCCCCTCTCACACCCTCACTCATCGCACTCCCTGACCCCTCACACTCCCTGACCCCTCGCACACCCTGTCCCTTCACACACCCTGGCCCCTCTCACAACCTTGCCCCCCGCACACCCTGGCCCCTCGCACACCCTGGTGCTTTGCTCTTCCAGGGCTTTTGCACACCCTGGCCCCTCGCACACCCTGGCCCCTTGCACACCATCACCCCTCACACACCCTTACCCCTCTCACATCCTCACTCATCGCACACCCTGGTGCTTTGCTCTTCCAGGGCTTTTTCACACCCTGGCCCCTCGCACACCCTGGCCTCTTGCACACCATCACCCCTCACCATCACCCCTCACACACCCTCACCCCTCTCACACCCTGACCCCTCGCACAACCTGGCCCTCACACACCCTGACCCCTCGCACACCCTGGCCCTCACACACCCTGGCCCTTCGCACACCCTAACCCTTAGCACACCCTGGCCCTTTGCACACGCTGAGCCCTCGCAAACCCTGACCCTCGCACACCCTGGCCCTTCGCACACCCCGGCCCCTGGAACACACGGACCCCTCACTCACACACCCTGGCCCCTCGCACACCCTGGCCCCTCACACACCCTCACCCCTCGCACACCATGGCCCCTCGCACACCCTGGAACCTCGCGCACACTGTCCCTTCGCACACCCTGGCCACTTGCACACCCTGGCCCCTCTCACAACCTGGCCCCCCGCACACCCTGGCCCCTCGCACACCCTGGTGCTTTGCACTTCCAGGGCTTTTGCACACCCTGGCCCCTCGCACACCCTGGCCACTTGCACACCATCACCCCTCACACCTTGCACACCCTCACTCATCGCACACCCTGACCCCTCGCACACCCTGGCCCTTACACACCCTGGCCCTTTGCACATTCTAACCCTTAGCACACCCTGGCCCTTCGCACACGCTGAGCCCTCGCAAACCTGACCACTCGCACACCCTGGCCCTTCACACACCCCGGCCCCTGGAACACACTGACCCCTCACTCACACACCCTGGCCCCTCACACACCCTCACCCCTCGCATACCCTGACCCCTCACACATCCTAGCCCCTCGCATAACCTGACCCCTCACACACCTTGGCCCCTCGCACACCCTGGCCCCTCACACACCCTGACCCCTCGCACACCCTGGCCCCTCGCACACCCTGACCCCTCGCACACCCTATCCTTTGCACACCCTAGTCTCCCGAACACCCTGGCCTCTCGAACACCCTGACCCCTCGCACACCCAGGCCCCTTGCACACCCTGGCCCTTTGTACACCGTGGCTCTTTGCACACCCTGACCCCTCGCACACCCTGGACCCTTGCACACCCTGACCCCTCGCACACCCTGGCCCATCGCACACCATCATCCCTCGCACACACTGGCCCATCGCAAACCCTGACCCCTCGCACACCCTGGCCCATCGCACACCATCATCCCTCGCACACCCTGGCCCATCGCAAACCCTGGCCCCTCACACTCCCTGGCACCTTGTACATCCTGACCCCTGCACACCCATGTTACTCGGACACCCTGGCCCCTCACACACACTGGCCCCTCGCACACCCTGACCCCTTCACACCCTTCCTAATCGCACACCCAGGCCCCTCGCACACCCTGGCCCTTCTCACACCCTGATCACTCGCACACCTTGGCTCCATTGCACACCCTGGCCCTTCACACACCCTGGTCCTTCGCACTCCCTGGCCCCTCACACATCTTGGCCCCTTGCACACCCTGGCTCCCTGCACACCCTGACCCCTCACACCCTGGCTCCTCTCACACCATGGGCCCCTCACACACCCTTGCCCCTCGCACACCCTGGCTCCCCGCAGACCCTGCCCCCTCGCATACCCTGGCCCTTCACACACCCTAATCCCTCGCACCCCTTGGCCCCTTGCACCCCCTGGCCCCTTGCACACCGTGATCCCACGCACAAATGTGTCTTAGTGGCTTCCCTGTCATGGAGAAGCAGCTTCACAGCATAATTAATAAGGGTGAACTCAGGCTCATTAAAATGTCAGTGTGTCTACAAACGGAAAGTGTGAACCCAGTCCTATCACTATCTCTATCACTATCCCTATCACTATCCCTATCCCTATCACTATCCCTATCACTATCTCTATCACTATCTCTATCCCTATCACTATCTCTATCACTATCTCTATCCCTATCACTATCTCTATCCCTATCCCTATCACTATCTCTATCGCTATCTCTATCCCTATCACTATCTCTATCCCTATCACTATCTCTATCCCTATCCCTATCACTATCTCTATCCCTATCACTATCTCTATCCCTATCTCTATCCCTATCCCTATCACTATCTCTATCCCTATCCCTATCTCTATCCCTATCCCTATCACTATCTCTATCCCTATCACTATCTCTATCCCTATCACTATCCCTACCTCTATCCCTATCACTATCTCTATACCTATCACTATCCCTATCACTATCTCTATCCCTATCACTATCTCTATCCCTATCACTATCTCTATCCCTATCACTATCTCAATCCCTATCTCTTTCCCTATCACTATCCCTATCACTATCTCTATCCCTATCACTATCCCTATCATTTTCTCTATCCCTATCACTATCATTATCTCTATCCCTATCACTATCTCTATCCCTATCACTATCTCTATCCCTATCACTATCCCTATCACTATCTCTATCCCTATCACTTTATCTATCCCTATCACTATCTCTATCCCTATCACTATCTCTATCACTATCTCTATCACTATCCCTATCAGTGATCACTATCCCTATCTCTATCACTATCCCTAATTTCTCGCTATGCACCATCCCGACTCTTGCGTTCTGCTCAAGGATGTCTTCTCTCTACCCCCTTTGTATCTAAAGCCCTCTCCCGCCTTAAACCTCTCTCACTGACTGCCCCACACCTCTGGAATGCCCTTCCCCTAAATACCCGACTAGCACCCTTTCTATCCACCTTTAGGACCCATCTTAAGACACACCTGCTTAACGAAGCATATGAGTAGGGAATGAAACACAAAAGCGCACCGAGGGTCAAGATTTAATTAAAACATGTTAGTAGTAGTAACAATAAAAACTTACATATAAGGGTAAGTACATCCAGTATTCAGGTGCAGAGGAAACAGTCCTGGTGGTGTCCTGGGCATAAAGAGATGGTGCAGAGGCTTACAAGGTAGACCCGCGCGCTGGGGCTGCCTGGCTCAGCACCATATAGTTCTTACTTCCGGGTTGCAGCTTCTCGCAGGACCCGTGAATAGTAGCCCGCCTCAAATGCCGGTTCCCCAGAGAAACTCACTCCGGCGTGCCGAAGGGTCTCTGGTTATTGATGGGACAGCTGGGGGTAGGTACACCTGTGGGCTGACTTCTAGCTGCACCGTAGGGCTTTCGCAACGCGTTTCACACAGTGTTGTGCTTCATCAGCCTGATGAAGCACAACACTGTGTGAAACGCGTTGCGAAAGCCCTACGGTGCAGCTAGAAGTCAGCCCACAGGTGTACCTACCCCCAGCTGTCCCATCAATAACCAGAGACCCTTCGGCACGCCGGAGTGAGTTTCTCTGGGGAACCGGCATTTGAGGCGGGCTACTATTCACGGGTCCTGCGAGAAGCTGCAACCCGGAAGTAAGAACTATATGGTGCTGAGCCAGGCAGCCCCAGCGCGCGGGTCTACCTTGTAAGCCTCTGCACCATCTCTTTATGCCCAGGACACCACCAGGACTGTTTCCTCTGCACCTGAATACTGGATGTACTTACCCTTATATGTAAGTTTTTATTGTTACTACTACTAACATGTTTTAATTAAATCTTGACCCTCGGTGCGCTTTTGTGTTTCATTCCCTGCTATTGCCCGCGTTTGGAGCCATCCTGCGACGGGACCTGTGGAGGAGGGGTGCCTTCACATCACATCAGCTGCAAGAGGGAAGAGTTGATCCACTACGAGATCCTGTTAGGAAGCAAGAGCGCGGTTTGACTTTCTTATCTATGGTAACTGTGTTGCTTATTTCTAAGAAGCATATGAGTAACTCATCTTAAGACACACCTGCTTAACGAAGCATATGAGTAACTCTGTGGCTGATACTTTACACCTGATACATAAAGCTTGGCCCCCTGCAGACGCACTTTACAGAACGCCCTCCTACTGTCTCTGTACGTTCTCCCTACCTACCAATTAGACTGTAAGCTCTTCGGAGCAGGGACTCCTTTTCCTAAATGTTACTTTTATGTCTGAAGCACTTATTCCCATGATCTGTTATTTATATTATTTGTTATTTATATGATTGTCACGTGTATTACTGCTGTGAAGCACTATGTACATTAATGGCGCTATATAGATAAAGACATACATGCATACATATCCCTATCACTATCATTCTCTATCACTATCACTATCCATCTATCCCTATCCCTATTACTATCTCTAGCTGTGCCTCTATCTCTATATCACTATTACTGTCTATCACTATTCATCTATCCCTATCACTATCGCTATCCCAATAACTATCTCTATCTATATCCCTATCACTATTATTATCTCTATCTCTATCCAGCAATCACTATCACTATTTCTATTCCTATCATTATCACTATCTTTATCCCTATCACTATAACTATCCCTATCTCTATCCCTATCACTATTCTTATCCCTATCACTATCCCTATCATTATCACTATCTTTATCACAATCACTAACCCTATCCTTATCCCTATCACTATCACTATAACTATACGTATCCTTATCACTATCACTAACCCTATTCTTATCCCTATCTCTATCACTATCACCATCACTATATGTATCCTTATCACTATCCCTATAAACCAGTGGTAGACAAATCACCAAAAAATCTACTCACCGAACAAAAAAATCTACTCGCCACCTAGTACCACACGTATGCTGCTTGGGCCAATAGGAGCTCGCCACGATGTTACATCCACTCACCCGGGGCGTGCAAATGTATAGGTTTGTCGAACACTGCCTATCACTAACCCTATCCTTATCCCTATCTCTATCACTATCACTATAACTATATGTATCCTTATCACTATCACTAACCCTATCCTTATCTCTATCACTATCCTTATCCCTATCTCTATCACTATCACTAACCCTATCCTTATCTCTATCCCTATCACTATCCTTATCCCTATCCCTATCACTATCACTAACCCTATCCTTATCCCTATCTCTATCCCTATCACTATCCTTATCCCTATCACTTAAGTGGCACCTGTCTCCGTCTCCAGGGTGCCCCGGAAACCGGTCACTACCCTTGGTGCCGGTGGAACCCGAGGTACCCGCTGCTATACCTGCGACCGAGAAGGTCACTTTGCCAAAGACTGTCCAAAGTAAAGGACCCCCACCACTGGGGCCATGGCCTTCACCGTTCAAATGGTGGAACAGCCATCCACATCCTCGGATAGCGCCCCTGCGCCTAGCCCCGAAAAGGAGCCCCAACCAGATGCCTACAATTGAGTAGGACCTGCGGTCATTGTACGAGTACTAGTGGAGGGTATCTACTCCTCCGCATTGCTGGGCACTGGGTCTCAATTGGCCAACATCTACCGGCCATTTTACAATCTGCACCTAAAGCACCTGCCTGTGCAGTCGGCAGAGAAAATTAAATTGTGGGGCCTTAGTAGAGAAGACTACTCAACACCAACAAAACCCACACCATGGAAGCGTAAGCCATGGTATGTCCCAAGTGCCGAGTACATCCAAATTCCCCCATCATATTGGGGACCAACGTGGATGTGGTGCGGGCCCTGATCCGGGCCTATCTGCAAGAAGCTGTCAAATTACCCCTATCCTCTCTACGGATTCACCCCGTATTCAAAGAGGAGTGTTATAGGATCCCTGCCCAAGAAGGATTTGGACAATTCTTGAATCTTGAGAAGGGGTTGACAGAGATTCCACCAGGGGGAGTGAGGAACATGGCCGCGGTACCTAACTACCCAGGCCGTGACGAAGCCGACTAGTATTTTTCACTAGAGACCACGCTCGAAGAGGGTACCAAGAGAGGGTTCAAGGTGGTGCCATAGATGAAGGAGTGGAAGTCTTCACCTCCTCACCAGTTCAAGGTGACCATCCAGAACATCTTGCCTTATCCTATACGGTTTGACGTCGGTCAAGCGCTGGGCTGAATATACCCAGTGGTACAAGTACAAACTCTAGCGCACGTAAATGCGGCTACCATCTGGGAAACCCCTCCAGGATTACAATTTGACTTCGGTGAATCATCCTTGCCACCGGAATGGAAGAAGTGCTTGAGCGACAAGTTGGCTGAATGCAAGGAGGTGTTCTCCACCAGTGCGATGGATGTGGGCTGCAGCAAGAGTGTTCAACACACAATACGACTGGACAATGCCACTCCATTCTGGGAGTGCTCCAGAAATATAGCACCCAGAGATGTGGAGGACGTGAGGGATGTTCTGAAGGAGATGGAGACGGCGGGCATCATGACTGAATCCCATAGCCCCTATGCCTCCTCTATTGTGGTAGTGCGGAAGAAGAATGGATCTGTGTGTTTATGTGTGGACTATGCACCCTGAATCGCCGCACGGTCCCAGAACAATATACCCTGCTGGGGATCCTTAGGGTCCTATCCGGCAGTCAGTGGTTCAGCGTGCTGGACCTGAGGTCTAGGTACTACCAGATACCCATGAGCCCCGAAGACCAGGAGAATACAGCGTTGTTCTGCCCACTCGGGTTGGGAGAGGTGGCGGCGGCCGGTTTGGACTGCCACACATGCGCAGTTGTGATCGGAGTGGTGGCCATCTTTAAATGGCTTCAAAAGCCCATAGAGACTACAATCCCCAGAAGGCTTTGCGGGAATAGCGCGGTTGCCATCTTGGACTGGCTCCACATAGTCTGAAGCAGGACTACAAGTCCCAGAATCCTTGGAGGGAGGGAGATCAGGTGGGCTGTCCCAGCCAATGGGATTGAAGCAGTCTGAAAAGGAACAGGATATCCTTTGGGGCGAGGAGCCAGCATGCTCAGTCGGATGGAGGCGGCAAGACAGAAGGTAGTGTCCTGGGATCCCTCATAGGTGGAGGCGCTGCACGCCAATAGAAAGCGCTCACCCCAGGCTCGCAGAGGCGGAGGCTTATCCCTCCTGTAAGCAGACAGGTACAGCAGCGCGTGTAGTTCCCTTAGGCCACATTTATAGTGCCGGCGCCGGTGACACGACCGATGAGGTCACCCGTCGCCGTCGCCATTTGCGAAAGTTGCACTTTAGTTTGGAGCGACGTTGCTGGCGACAAGGCCAGTGACGTCACGAAAGGGGCGGGCAGAGTGCAGTAGGCGCTCAGTGATTAGTGTAGAGACAGTCACGTGGCGACTGTCTCTCCCAAAATCAAATTTCAATGGCTTCGAAATTTTTTGCAGCTCCGTTGCTCCGTCGCGCTTACTATAAGCGCATGCGACGGATCCAATGTATTTGTTTTGGCGCGCCTTCGCGTCACCGTTGCTGGGCACTATAAGGGCAGCCTAAGGCGTAGGGAAAGATGTTGTAAAACAGAAGACAATGTTCATCTTAACGCATTAAGAAACGCTGCAGCCGGTGACAGCGGGAGGCGCGGTGGAACACGGTGAGCAGCTGCACATCCAGGCAAGCTGTGTAATAGTCAGAGGACATCCCGGGAGAGTGGGTAGAGGTGGAGCCAGAGGACTCAGAGAAAGATCCGGGCAGACCGGGTAAATACCTGACTCGGAGGTCCCGCAGAGTCAGACGGAGGTTTGTTCCTGCGGGGTGTGGGGTTGGACTCGGCGGAAGGCTGGGGCGCTGCAGTGCCGGCATCATCAGGCGCATTATATCCATAGGAAAATCCTTGCAGCGTGAAGGTCCCATCACCCAGTGTAACTCTGGAGCAGTACACAGTAAAGGTACTGATAAGATCTGGTTCCGATGATACACTCCTCAAGCTTACACCTACCGGACTCCTCAATCAGCAGCCACAGAGACACTGTCAAAAAATCTTTATTTCCATCCGATTTACTCCTCACTTCATTAGCATCACTGTATGTTACAAATGTGTTTCTGTTTCATAACTGGTGCCCTTTGTAGGGTAAATATTGTCGGTTTAAATTGGGTAGAGGTTCAAAGATCCATTTAATCTAATATAAATAAGGTCTTACCCACTCCTAATAGGATTCCTACAAAATTATACCATTTCTAATTGCGCCGGATGCGTCTGTATCATTGATATTTGCGTTTTTGTGTTAAAACCCGCATTGTGGCTGTATTGTTTAGGAATTTTTAACCCATATGTTTCTGCGCACTTGATATTCATTTGAATATATATATATATATAATTAGTAGACTACTTTTCTCAGTACCAATATCTTCCCCTCCCAGAGGTTTGTGGATCCTTATTCTCTTCCAGTTATATTTAGTTAACAGAATGGTAAATGGTCACTCAGATTTCAACGTTTCCATCAATGTTTTTAATGCTCTACAGTCCCATGGAATGACAGCACCAACCGCAAGATACACACCCCTCTATCTCAGCTTGCAAGTCAGTGTGAATGTGTGAAACACATTGGTGCAGGGTTTGTATTTATTTATTTATAAAAATGTGTTACCAGGAAGTAATGCCTTGAGTTACCTCTCGTATTCAAGTGTATCCTGGTCACAGAGTTATAAAAATACATGGTTACATTAAAAGAACAGGGTTATACAGTAAATTCACAGACATTTCATGGACAGATAGAGTTGGAAAATTGGGTACAGGGGGTAAAGGGCTGGTGATTTTCCGATTGAAATAGAGTAGCTTTAACATCACTTTAACATCACCAAACAGCAGCGAACGGTAGCAAACAGCACACACCCTTTGGCTACCCTTCGGCTGCTCCAAAGGCTGTTCTGTCCGCCTTGGGGGCAACGCAGATGTACACTGGGGTGGTTGATTTTCAATGCAGCTGTGAACAAAAAGTTCCTTGTGTCCTCTTGGCTCATTAACATTCCAGTGGGTGGGGTTGACGTTCAGAAAAGTACAAGCAAATGTTAACCCTTAGCACGCTGGTCCTGTGCAGAGGGGAGCAGCTCTTGGGGAGCCCCATCAGGCTGTCCGCCTTTGGGGCAACGGAGATGTACACTGGGGTGGTTGATTTTCAATGCATCGGATAGGGGTAGGGTGTTGGGGTGTGTATTTGTAACCAGAGGTTCCTTTACATGCAGTCTCAACTTGCCATTGCCTTTTCTTCAATTCTGCAGATGAAAGTTGACGTGTGAGCGATCAACCCTGTTCCAAACAAACATTTCTACATGTGTTTCTGTGACTGAAATAAAGATGTAATCAGGACATTTCCAGGTCATGTCTCTTTCTCAAGGTCATGATTTCATATATGATTTGATGCCGGTGCCCAGTGGTAAAGCGCTGCTCTTGCAGCACACGAATCCCATTGTCTGCTCCCTGTGTGACCTTAGGAAAGTCACTTACCTGGGAATTAAAATTAAATTGTAAGCTCTTTGGGGTGGTGACTTGTCTGCAAAATGTTATTACAGCGCTACATACACTGTCAGCGCTATATAAGAACAAATAGTATTGTTATGGCGCTGACTTGAGAAAGGTGCATAACCTGAATTGTGCACACACGATTTTTCTGCTTCTCTGAAATAAATCAGTCATCTTTGTAACCTTTTTCTGACGCCAGTGGTGCTGAGGATATGTGATTGCACTCATCAAAGTGGAGACACACAAGTAATGCTCTCAGCACACTAAAACTATCACACTGTACACTAAATTGCATCTTGAGGAAAGGCTGGGGTTGGACGGTATCATTTCATTCATCATTTGCAGTGTTGTTGTTGAAAACCCTAATATATTTGTAATCTGGGAGATTTATGTGAATCTCTTGAATACAAAGATATGATACATAGAGAACAACAACTTTGTGCATACAAGTGTAATTATTATTTATTGCTATGGTCCCACATTGCGATACAATGGGAGCAGTAAAAAAACAATGATGTGCCCAGTTATTAATTGGCCTAAACACATGTAATTAAAAAAGATCTGTTTACAATCTGAAAATAGTCATAGATTTCTAAGAATAAAAATGCACAACTCAATGCTTCAATTAAACAGCTGACTTAAAAAACATATTTTATTAGCTCTTGGTTGTGAAAGGGTTAATATCAGTATCTCTGTGTACACAGCATTATTCAGAATATCAATGTCTATGCGGACATGGTTTACAATATGTAGAAATATAAAACTGCTACAAAAACATGGGTTTAAACGCTGAAATTGTGGGACAGACATTGCATTTCCTGTATTTTAAGATTTGGACAATAATGTGATTTTTTTTATCTTTACATGATAGGGAAAAAATGTAGAATTTAAAATGACAGAAACTCGTAACCAGTTAAAGTGACCGTGGGGAGTCCGCCATGTTGTTTGGCAAGACCAACAATCTGACCTCCGCAAATGCCATATCCCGTCACTTTACATTGTCTTGTAATATTTATTTAATGACTGGAGAAATGTATCATACTATTAGGCAACAAATATGTCTTTATATATTTACTAATATTAAGAATCCAAGCGTTGTATATAGGGAACAGTCCAAAAATGCACAATACAACGAACTGCAATTAAAACACATTTTCCTTAGGTCATGTGTTGGTTTCCTACCAGATCTGTGACAATGATGATAATTATGTATGAGAACAATTATAGCCCTTGCACAAATGTTTAGCACAATTAGTAGTTAGGGGAGATGCATGTAGCCCAGGCTTACAATATTAGCAGTATACAACTGTACTTTAGCATGTATGTGCTTATGTGTATCTTTGTACATGTGTAAGTGTGCATGTACAAACCTATATAGATCATTAGTGTGTCTGTGTTAAAACTAGATGTATCAGTGCTATTTTGTGCCTGTCAATTACTTTGTGTATCAGTAAGTTAGTGTGTGTGTGTGTGTGTTGTGTGTGTGTGTGTGTGTGTGTGTGTGTGTGTGTGTGCATCAGTTTTTGTATGTGTGTGTGTTAACAAATTGTATCTGGTGCTGGCATCTAATCTGGCTATATAATATATATATATATCTGCTTTGGTCCATTTGGTTTAAACAAGGCTGGTAATTTATTGTTGCCATAAATATATGAATAAATACAATTGTCACAATAGACAGCATGTTGTGTGCAGTGACATCATTAGGCAAAACACACAATAACACTTAAAGTGTGCTGCAGTTGTTGGTTTTCCAGCACACACAAAGGCAGTTTTCAAATAAAGAATGGTGCATTTTATACACAGTGACATTAGCCCACAAGACAAGTTTTGAGCAAATGTTGTTTTTAGACCCAATTCCCAGCCCCCCTCATTTCCCCACTCCCCCCCTCTCCCCACTTCCCCCCCACTTCTCCCCCCCTCCTCTCCCCACTTCTCCCCCCCTCCTCTCCCCACTTCTCCCCCCTCCCCCCTCCTCTCCCCACTTCCCCCCCACTTCTCCCCCCCCCTCCTCTCCCCACTTCCCCCCACTTCTCCCCACTTCCCCCCCCCCCCTCCTCTCCCCACTTCCCCCCCACTTCTCCCCACTTCTCCCCCCTCCCCCCCTCCTCTCCCCACTTCCCCCCCACTTCTCCCCCCTCCCCCCCCTCCTCTCCCCCCTTCCCCATGGCTGCTGGCTGCAGGGGCAGCTGCGGAGTCTGTTAGTAAACATTTTCCTGGGTTAACATTTTTATTCACGTCTTCTCCTCCCCTTCCCCTTTTCTCTATGATAGCACAATGACAGCATTGTTATGGGGGGATTTGAATGCGGGGTCTCTGGGCATATTCCCAGCATTGTCAGAGGGGTGGGAAGAAACAGCCCAGCCGGGAGCCCCAGACTCAGACAGATGCCTAAATTAGCGACAAAGCCCTTTCTCGGTGTCCCCTTATACAGGACTGTTTTGTGTGTTATGTGTGTGTGTGAGTGTGTGTGCCAGTGTGCGAGTATGTGAGTGTGTGTGTTATGTGTGTGTGTTGTGTGTGAGTGTGTGTGTGTGGTGTGTGCGTGAGTGTGTATGTGTGAGTGTGGTGTGTGCGAGTGTGTGAGTGTGTGTGCCAGTGTGTGAGTATGTGTGTGTGTGGTGTGTGCGAGTGTGTGTGTTTATGTGTGAGTGTGTATGTGCGAGTGTGATGTTTGCGAGTGTGTGGTGTGTGGTGTGTGCGAGTGTGCAGTTTGCGTTTGCGATGCGTGTGAGTGCGCGAGTGTGCGAGTGTGTGAATGTGTGTATAGGGAGCTTTATCGTTGGGTGCATGTCTGCCCATGTTAATTAGATTCTTGCATGTCTGATAGGATGGGAATGAATATGTTACCCCTGCACTAAGGAAATCTGTTATGGTGAGAAAGGACATGCCCAGGACAGACGTGAAAACGAGAGGTAACTCTCAATGTTACTTCCTGGTTAAACATTTTTATAAATAAATAAATGGGGGAAGGAATTTAAAAGTGTAGTGTTCGGAATACAGTCAGGCAGACTTTTATCATTTAATACATTAAGCTGGAAAAGAAGGGAAAGGGGAATCCCTGGAATAATGATTCTTTTGTGCTATGGAAATAAACCTCATTATGGTGATGTGGGCCTTCATGTGACTTCTTCCACTCAATCTATCTTTACCTTTCTATCATTTTATTTTTATATATTTGTTTTGCAATTTATATCATTGTACAGATATACACTTCTATGTATCTATCTCCCACCATTTACACAATGCTTTACAAATATAATATGCTTGACATTACCCATTGGATTTTAATACAAAATAGTGCCTACAAATGTAACATTGAAGAAAAGAGTTTGTGGCCTGAAGAGCTTGCAATCTAAATATGAGAGATATCTGCAATCATTTGATAATCAATCATTGTACAGTATCTTGTTTATTTTTGCTCTTATAATTTGTGAGTTAGAAGTTCTCTGTAGCAATTGTTTCATGTTTAAGATTAGGCGGCCTTAGCACACAGTACCGGTGTACAAATGTATCTCAATGGTGAAACTAAAACACTAATACTAGCACAAATTGCCTCTGTTTTTTCCATTTTCATTCTTTTACATTTTTCATTATGAAATGACCCTATAATTTTCTATTTGAAAAAATATTTATAACTTAGCCCTGACACCAACAACGGTCAAACTGCGGCTGCACTCTTCTTTACTGAGGGAAGGTCCCATCAGCAGACTAAATAGAGAAATACAGCAGGTCTTACTCTTTGGTGGTTGGAGGTTGGGGTTGGTTGTTAGGTTTGGGGTTGACGGTAGGGGTTGGCGGTTGGCGGTTGGGGTTGACGGTTGTGGTTGGTGGTTGTGGTTGGCAGTTGTGGTTTTCGTTTGTGGTTGGCGGTTGGGTTGGGAGTTGGGTTGAGGTTGGGGTTGGGGGTTGGCGGTTGAGGTTGGATGTTGGGGTTGGGCAGTATGTTTACTGTGCTTCACACAACTAAGCCATAACATCTAAGGGCCTTATAGTCCGAAGCTGCCACCCTGGCTATCTTTCATCCGAAAATCCCCAGTCAATCAGTGAGGTTTTCAGCCAACACCATCCCAAACCTCCGCTTCTTATTATATTGATTTACTCCCTAAATCTGAAAAACTATTAGACATATTTTATTATTGTGAATCAGCCACGAAGAATAGTAGAGAGAATGTTGCTGAGTGCTTTCACTGTATTGCCAAAACAATATTTTGCCAAGTGGCACAGTACCTTTAAGCAGGGTAAGTGTGAACTCCTTAGCACCAAGTAACCACTGACGGTAACGACGCTAACCCCCTTATTCCCTTGAATGGAAGCGAAAGCATTGTTAACTGTGCATTACCAGAATTCTCACTATGAGGCACATGCAACTTGAATTGAATGGGAGTTAACTCCTGAATGGCTGCGACAACCTGTACCGGCACTTGCTGCATGTGCCCCTATATAGTGTCTACAGCCAAGCTTGATATATAGAATTCTTTCATGTTTTCCCTTCCCAATGTGCTGCACTTCCTCTCTCTCGCTGTAGACTTGTATTCATCCCCTAAAAACATGAATTAGAGCTGATCTCTTCTGCACAGGGGAGCATTTTTACAGCAGAGCATATTGAATAAGAGCCTTTTAAGTTAGCCAGGTGTGTACTTTTCATTTGGGTAATTCTTGTTCTGTCCGCATCTGTATGAAGGTTAATAGATGAGTGATCTGATCTTGCTCCCAGAGATCCATTTAAATTCAAATTTGTGCAACACTTCATTTAAGTGGGCAATGTCGTTTAATCATTCATTGGAGTATTGTGGGCTTCTGAATCATGGAGGTCTCAATCCTGGTATTCACCAATGTTCTGACACAACAGGCCTGACCAGAGCAGTCTCCCAAGAACCAGAACCTTCCGAGGTTTCACCCTCACTCAGCACAGACCAATGGAAGCTTATTTTGCTTCTCTTAATGGTTTGTTAGGCCAACAGGAAGCAGGATTGTGGCAGTAGAACTCTATTAGTATACATTTTTATGGAACATTTATAGGCTAGACTTTTTCTCTCTAATTGTCTCCCTTTATTAATGTGACTCCCTTTAATCTGATATATATATATATCCATCAATTAATAATGACAGTGGTGGCATCATTTTAGAAGCTGAATCACTCCACAGACATTAATACATTATTACCCAATATCTAGTGTCTTTGGAAATTGGTTTAAAATGAACAAACAAAAACAGTACAACAGTTGAAAAAAATATGGAAGAAAAAAGGGTGGAAGAAAAAAAATAAAGGATAGAAACCACAAAGGGAGGAAATGGGGAAGAACGTCGGGCGAAAAGGACAGGACCAGAAAGCTGAAAGGCTGTCAGGGAATCTGAAGAGCCACAGTAACTGTCCAATTGTGGGGAGATTGACAGCACATTTCTTAATTTATGCCTGCTGCTATTGTACAGATCCATGGCTTTAATTTATTCTAGGGAGCGGTGGGAAAGAAAGTGGGGGTGTCTTGGTGGAGGGGTCGTAGCATTTATACCAGTAGGGACTGTGACGGAGAGAGCTGATTCTCTCTTTTCTCTCCCTCGCGGCTGCCATGTCTTCATTGTGTTCATACTGTGTGTGTCTTCATTGTGTTCATACTGTGTGTGTCTTCATTGTGTTCATACTGTGTGTGCCTTCATTGTGATCATACTGTGTGTGTCTTTATTGTGTTCATACTGTGTGTGTCTTCATTGTGTTCATACTGTGTGTGTCTACAGTGTCTTCATTGAGTTCATACTGTATGTATTCATTGTGTTCATACTGTGTCTTTATTGTGATCATACTGTGTGTGTCTTCATTGTGTTCATACTGTGTGTCTTCATTGTGTTCATACTGTGTGTGTATTCACTGGGAAATTCAGCAGTGTAAACTGGAAGCTTGGTTTCACTTGTGTGCGCACATACACACACACACACTTACTCTCTCACACACACACACACACACACACACACACACACACACACACACACACACACACACACACACACACACACACACACACACACACACACACACACACACACACACACACACACACACACACTCTGACATACACACACACACTCTGACATACACACACACACACACACACACACACACACTGTCACAAACACTCTAACACACACAAGCAAACACACTCACACTCTCTCATGCACACACTCTCTCATGCACACACTCTCTCTCTCACACACACACACACTCACACACAACACACACTCTCTCACAGACACACACATACACTCACGCAAACACACACACTGTCACACACTCTCATGCACACACACACATTGTTTCTCTCAAATGTGCACACACATACTTACACACACGCATGCACATGTATACACACAATCAAATACACATGCATATACACACAGTCTCTCACACGTGGACACACACACACACACACACACACACTCTTTCTTACACATAAGACCCCTCCTTGCTCATTGGATTAAGGTAGACATTTTGAATTGATGACATAAGAATAGAGTTAACCCATTCAGTTATAGACAGGTCTGGAGAATGGGGTGTGAGATACGCCAAACATTATAACATTGCAGCTTACAGTTTATACGTTGAAACAAATGTGTGCATCTTATCTGCAGGGAATCATACGGTATTAGCACTAACTCCGACCATCCAAGTGCTTCGGCAAAGCCTCTGGCATTAATATAAGGGTTAGGAGGGATCACATTTAGCCTCAACTGCAGCAGGGGAAAAAATCCTTATATAATGTATATGCGTGCGTGTGTGTGTGTGTGTATATATATATATATATATAAATATATATATATATATATATATATATATATATATATATATATATATATATATATATAGTAAGAAAGATGCATTGAGATAGATATCTTCCCCCCTCCAACCTCACTCCCCAGTTATTTTACATTTCTCAATTCCTTAAAAACCCAAGAGGAAGTCAGAACGACCAAAGCTTCTTCTTAAAGATGTGGTGTTGTGTGAGTTAGGCGCTCGTGTATCTGTGATATGTTTGCTGCATTCTTGTGTGATATTATGTCTCCCTCACTGGTGCTGTGCTGATGGGAGGTATAGCAAAGCCTTTGTGTGAGGCTGATATATTTTCTGTAGTAGCACAAACACGCGCTGATTCAGTGCAGTGACGCTTCACCGTTAACTCATTGCTCGTCACACTGATGCTTCTAACGCGTCGCTTAACCTGTAAGGTTCTGTGCAAACAAATATCCATGAACTGGTGATTTGGGGTAGAATATTAATTAGCCCAATAACATTAATATATGACCACATTTGCATCACATTCTCTTTGTATCATTTATACAAAAAATATATATATTCAAGTGAAAATATTTTGTTGAATAAAAAATATAAAATAATCCTGCCCAACAGTATTTAGATTCCATTTATTTTTTTTAGCAAACAATAAAGGGATAAACATTGCAAAATGAGCGGTATAATGCTGCATAAAACAGCATCAGAAGTATTAAACAAAAAGCGATGGAGTTTTGTTTTTGTTGTGGGTGCGTAATAAATCTGGTTCTTCCTTTGCGCCAAATGTTATATCCGGGACACCAGCAAATGCACCGATTTTCTAATGCTGGGATTTACTTATTAAAGCTTCTGCCATGCAAAAAAACTGCAGCAGCGAGATATTAATGTAACAAAAGCTCCCAGCGGCAAAAGTCCTGCAAAGCCCCGGAAAAACAACACCAGATTTATGAAATAATCATGTCGCATTTGACATATTTGTTATGTTTTTTTTCAGTCAGGAGAATGTGATAAATAGATGGCTATGTTTAGTTGTATTTTGTATTTAATCTAAAGACATTTATTTGTACAAGAAAGGCCCCAGTTTAGCAGTCAGGAAACTTTGGGTAGGAAAAGTCTGATTTTGATTAGTTATTCTACTATTTACTACCTGGTTTTAAAACCAAGGCAACGCATGTATCTTAAGGAGATGATTCACTTTTAGCTACTGAATAGGGGGCTTTCAAAGCTGCATGAACTACTCCTGCAGACCCTGTAATATTGGGCACCTGAAAATAGTTTACAAGCAAATTTGCACCTCCCGAGAAGGCTTATTAACACATGCAATTCATTATATGCATCAAGATCATTCTACTGATAATATCCTTGGATCTTTGGATTTATTTGTATATACTTATATATTAATGAAATAGTTCCACCTTCCTTATTATTACCCAATGATAATTTATGAACATCAAGTGTCTGTAATTATCTGAAGGTTCTGAGTTTTAACCAATGGGAGGCCTTTAAGGAGTGCTGTATCGTCAGGGAGAAAGACACAGATAGGCCCAGTACCTGCTAAATAGGTGCAGTTGTCAGAACCCTGGACACTGGAACCCAACTGGACTTACTGCTTATGGTGGATGAAGATTCCCAAGTGAGTTCGTTCCATTTTGCCCTTATTACAATACAGTTTGTCATTAGGATGTTCCATCTACCGGTCACCTGCAGGTGTCACTGACATTTCCTTACTACCTGGTCTGTGGGATTGTCATTACCGGGCTACATTCCTAGAGACACTATATATATATATATATATATATACTCATTTAAGGGTTGTCTTCCTGTTATCAATTTAATTGGCTTAAGTATTGTCTTGAGAGCACCACACACATTTTTTCAAATAGGTGCAGTTGGATGGTATTCTCCTGTTCTATATTATGGGCATTAAACAAAAGACGGGAGCCCAATGCTACATCCAATTGACAAAACATATATGGTAATAAGTATAAAGTTAAATACTTCAATAATAATATTATCTTGATTATTTAGTTAAAGCCATTGGCCAAAGCGTCATAAGCGTGCATACCAACGTCAAGGCATAACCAAATGTGCAGGTCCTAACACTATACTGTGAACCTTCCCTTTCACCTCTGTATGAGGGGAAAGAATCACAGTAGGTCCTGTCCATACAGCAAAATGAAGTTTTTTGAAAATGTGGTTATACCTTGACGTTGGTATGCAGGCTTATGACGCGTTGGCCAAAGGGTTTAACTAAATAACCAAGAAAATATAATTATTGAAGTATTTAATGTTTTACTTATTACCATATATGTTTTGTCAATTGGATGTAGCATTGGGCTCCCGTGTCTTTTGTTGTATACATTTGCCACGCTCAGTAGCACTCCTTTTGGCATAAATATATATATGATGTGGTGGGTGTTGGAGTTTCAGCTTGCTGGGAGTGTGTGTTAATTCTATTTCTAACTGGCAACAGTTGTTTGGAGGTAAGTGGCCCCTCCTCCCAGAGCTCACCCCTCCCCACCTTTTTAACTTGGGATGTTCTCTCATTTTGCTGTATGGACAGGACCTACTATGGTTCTTTCCCCTCATACAGAGGTAAAAGGGAAGGTTCACAGTGTAGTGTAGGACCTGCATATTTGGTTATACCTTGGTGTTGGTATGCAGGCTTATGACGCTTTGGCCAAAGGGTTTAACTAAATAACCAAGATATTATTATTGAAGTATTTAACGTTATACTTATTACCATATATGTTTGTCAATTGGATGTAGCATTGGGCTCCCCTGTCTTTTGTTGTATACATTTGCCACGCTCAGTAGCACTCCTTTTGACATAAATATATATGATGTGCTGGGTGTTGGGGTTTAAGCTTGCTGGGAATGTGTGTGTCCATTTTATGGGCATTAAATTAAGAAGGGATCAGTGAAGTGTGACACAGCACAGGTAATTGTGTGTGAAATGATTGGAGAACCATAAGTACAATTGTATTTGACCAACACAAGCAACATTTATATTGACAAATGGTAGCCCGTTTCCATCTTGATAAATACCCCTGGGATGATTTGTAAGGGTGCGTGTTATTGTTATAAGCTGCTGTGTTGCCAAGATGGATAATTATAGTAAGATTTGTCATAAAGCTTGTAAAAGGGGATGAGGTGTTTATATCATGAAAACATGGCGGGTTTTTGAGAAAAATGGTTGAAATCATGGAAAACAGAAGGAGGTAGGAAGATGTTACACTGTAATTAATGTTACAGAGTCGGTGGGACACCTTTGGGTTCCAGTTGTCAGGTATTAATAGTATATTAGCTTGTTTTTAAATGTGATATTCACTACAAAATATGAGGTAGTGTGTAGGTTGTGATACCTCTTAATGGACAAACATATAAATCGTACAAGGTTTTCCTGTGGTGTAAGCATTCGGGATTACAGAGGCCTCTCTATCTTATATATATCTTGTTGAGTTCTGGGGATTGGAATATATAAGCATGAAACATACATCTCTAATATATATATATTGCATATAAGTTGCTAATCAGATTGGTAGAAAAATATAATGCATGCAACTAAATGAGTCAACAAACAAATGTATTTTAAAATATAGTCTTACACCTGGAAATGGATGTATATATCTTTATTTATATAGCGCCATTAATGAACATAGCGCTTCACAGGAGTAATACACGAGACATAATAATATAAGTAACAAATAATACAAATAACACATAATGGGAAGAACTGCTTCAGACAGAAAAGTAACATTAGGAAAAGGAGTCCCTGCCCCGAAGAGCTTACAATCTAATTATGACATATAAATGTATGGCAAGTTACATAATCATGAAATAAAGTGAAATAATGCCTTAGTGAAAGAAAGAGGGCTAGATTTCCTGTGTTTACACATCAAGATGTGTAGATACAACAACCATTGTGGTGTTGTGATATATTTGTTATTAGTACATAGCATTTTTTCATGCTAGTTGTATTTTAAAAGCAGATCAAATGACAACTAAGACTCACTGGATAGGCTTGACAAGTAATTTAAATCTCCTTCAAATTGCTTGGCTGGTAATTCAGCAGAAACCATGTGTAAATTGGGCAAATATTTAAAATAAAACCTCAAATGAGAAATAGCAAATGAAACAGACCTGTTTAATGTTACAGTATTTGCAGATACGTCTCAGGGAGACTTACTATATGATATTAACACAAAGCCTAATCCTAACCAGAATGTTCTTTAAGACACCAGAATTGTCAATTAATAGTTTGGTGTTTATTATGAATGTTCACCGTGTAGGTGCAAGTGCAAGACACAGAGGGGAAGTGAGTAGGAATGTTTTGTGTTTAAATACACATGGATAGGAATGGATGGATGGATGAGGAAATGGATAACAACCAATAAGAAATGTTTTGTTTCGCTGGGTAAAGTTTAAACGAACATTAAAGAAAAAAAGGAAAATACATTTGGATGTGTATTTGCCATGTATAAAATGGTTAGTATTATTTTCCTACATTCTGCATTGCTTATAAGACTATTACTGTTTTTTTTTTGTTTCAAACAATTTTTATTTATTTTTTGGATAACATGGGGGAAGGGTGTGGGTGCAGAAAAAAAGGACATGTGGAAGGGGGGGGGGAGAACTGGTGATACTGTTGGTCAGTAGCTTGGTGTTGGCCTGGTGATACTGTTGGTCAGCACTGACCGTAGACATAAATTAGGTTGGGATACTTGACTCGTGAAATATGACTTAGTTAGGAAATGTATTCACAATGTTTTCCAGGGAGGATTTGTGCCTAAAATAACAGCAGCAGTAATAAAAAGATTTCTGGCTTCAGAGAAAATCCTTTGCTCTAAACCTTTGGTGTGGATGGTCACTCTCTTTACTTTCCTCTCACATGAAACACAAATTGCTTTGTAAAGTCTTTACCACGTTGATCTGCAAAAGATTTGCCTGTAGGGATAAAAATTTCCATACGAGCAAAGCTTCTTAATGAATCTGTGGCAGGGAAGTGGGTAATGTATTTTCTCAGCCAGTCACGTAATCAGGCAGTGCCTTGGCTATGTACAAATAGGAGATTAACTCCTTCAGTGCACCGGGCAACTAGCCAGCTCACTCCACAAGTGGCAGCGATAAATGTGCAATTAGTGATGCGTAGGGTTGTCAGGTGGCTTCTCCAAAAATACAGGACAAAATGGGGCTTTCATGTGCTGGAGGCACCCTACCCCTCTCACCTCTCTGAGATCCATGCTGTTTCCTCCTCTCCTTGTCCCCACCCCCAGGCTCCTGACACCTCCTCCTGATGGGCTGCATTACCCAGCAGCAGCCAATCAAGATAGAGGAAACTGCCCAGCCCCCTAGCAGCAGCCCTGCTCTCTCCCTGCTCTGGGAATTCCCATGGACCCCCAAGCCGGTCAGGTCACTACGTCCAGAGAGGTAATACCGGTATACACATACATGTCCAGTATTACCTCTTATTTTTTTACTGGACAGTGTCCAAATACAGGGCAGTCCGGTTCAATACTGGACACCTGGCAACCCTATGTGAGTCATCTTTTAACTGCTACACCACCAGTGTGTTGCTGGCCACTGAGGAAGCATGGGGGTTACAGGGTTAAAGATGCCTAGATAATGCCTAAGCACTCGTACATCTGCCTGCCCACTGTAATGTGTCAGCTCACCATATACAGTAGGATGCATGCTTCCCTATCCATGTCACGTGTATCCTCGCCCTGCCCCTCTGATCAGCCTTCTCTTATGTTTTCAGATTTTTCACGAACTCCACTGAGTCCATTTTTATAGCCCCCCTCCCCCCACCCCCCACCCCTCTCCCCTCCTTCAATTCTGTATTTGTCTCTCCACTGTCTCTCCTTATCTCTGTTTCTTCCTTCTCCCCCCACACATGTCCCCCTCACACGTGTCCCCCTCACACGTGTCCCCCCCACACATGTCCCCCTCACACGTGTGTGTCCCACACGTGTCCCCCTCACACGTGTCTCCCCCCACACGTGTCCCCCCCACACGTGTCCCCCTCACACGTGTCAGTACAGTGGAGCACACTCCCTGCAAGTACTCTGAAACACAAGGGCGTATGTTACATGAGATACAGCTGCAGGGACATGTAGCAGAAGCAGGACTGGGAGAGGCTTTAAGGCACTGCGTGGGTTAAGTGTCATGATACATGCTGGGGGCTCAGCAATGCACTGTAGGACACTATAGCACCCGAGGGGTTAAATGAATTGCTTGCTTCAGAATCTGTGACAAGTATACAAAGGATCATATTCATACCTTGGTTTTGAAATATCTGGTTTAATTTGAGGCCTTCCTTGAACCCGTGTGAGAAGCCCCAATAGTTGGAACATGTTAAACATATTCTTCTATTTCATGCTGAGCATTTGCCCTGTTTCAGTGTATATCGAGTCAGTGAATCCACTATATATATATATGTATATATGTATATATGTGTATATATATATATATATGTATACTGTATATATATCTTGTCCGTGTGATCTATTTTAGCAGTACCCATTCAATGTTTTCAGGGCCCTCTCTGACCCCCAAACTGACTCCCGATGTCCCACTCATTCTGAGTATTGGAAGAAGTGGGTGGATTTCACTCCCTTGTGTTTCTCACTACTCCTTTCCACGCACCGCACTCACACCACAAAGAGATGCAAAGCCACGCGTGGCATCTGATTCCCAGCTTTAAATGCCGCTCTGCGCCCCCGTCACTGTCACAAAGCTCCCCGGATAATCACCCTTATCTGCAGATTAGGAAGGAGAGCAGCACAGCTGAGGTTGGCTGCATATGAGCGCACTCTTTGGGATTTCTGCTCAGGGATAGCCTGCCTTCTCAGGAGATCAGAATCCATTCCCTGGGACCTACAATAATCAATGGATTGTAAGCTCTCCGGGGCAGGGATTTCCTTTCCCACTGTCTGGATTTATGTTTGTTGCACTTATTGTGTTATAATTCCCTGTATGGTATTGTCTCTTTTGTAAAGCGCTGAGAACACTGTGGGCACTATATACATAACGATATATACAGGTGGTCCACGGTATCTGACGGTCCTCTTTCCGTTGAACGGCTTATTCGACGCTGAAAAATGAAGTCCGCTGGACGCATAATCCGACGTCGGAATCGCTTATCCGATGATCACTGCCGCGGATTAACATGGACCCGCAATCCGACGGCCTGTTATCCGACGCGGTGTGCGGGACGCATTACATCGGATAAGCGAGGACCGGCTGTGTATTTATTTACACGAAACGTAAGACCAAGGCCTAGAATTACGAAAGGTTGATATTACTCTGTTAAAAACATGAGTTATAAAAAAATGAGATTGCAGCATTTTGTGTCTGTTTTTTTTAAATCTCTTTCGTATTTACAAATAATTATGTATTGATTAGTGGATTGTGATATTCAAACTCCTTTACATACAACAAAAATAGTGTTATTCAGCGCAAGCGATGCAATCGTTCTTCTATAAGGTTCTGTAATAGAATTTCTTATAAAACCCTAGGGCGGAAAATTATTTAACCCCTTTGATACCAGAGGCCACCAATGCATTGCAGAGAAGGGCCTTCAAGTACCGAAGGAGTTAACATAAACCAAAAGTCCTTGCAAATAAAAACCATTATATGGACGGCCACACACTAGCATGGGGGGCAGGGGGGGGGGGATAAACATTGCCAATATTTTCTGGTGCTCCTCTAAGTTATCCAGGTACTGGAGTATTTTAAGTAGCATGTGTGTAAGTAATTAACCAGCAATCCCTGGTTTGCACACATTTGAATGCTCATTTGTGATACAGGCATTACATTAAACACAATTCGGCAACGCATACTCATTGGCAATTCTGGCCTTAAATTTAGCCTGCGCTTATCGCTGCGATGTAATGAGAATTATCGCTGCGTTATTTAAGCGTTATACCTTTAGTAAATATGGCTGTAAAAATAACTATATTTTTACCATTAAAGCACAGCGATATCAATATTGATGTTTATTAAATCTTGGCCCAAGAGTTACTTGTTACAGAGCTGGTACCGCCAACTGACCACTAGGATTCTTTAAACAGATTTGAGGGGCACACTCCATTGTACACAGGTTTGCCAATAGACTCATTCATCCCTGGAATATTATTCATACAAAACATCTACTAAATGACTCTTTGCCAGAGAATCCCTGCTCAATGTGTGTATAATCTGGCCAGGCTGATGTTTTCCATTGGCTGCTTGTTTGTATGAACAACTGGTTCTAAGAAAAGCAATGTTTCCTCAAGTGGAATGCAGAGAAATGCCTGATCTTAATGTAAGGGCTGAGGATACAAAACATATAGGAATAAAGCGAGGTTATACTTATTTAACCCGCTTGCAGATGTGCAGTGACGCAGGCCTTCCTGCCATTAGGAAGGGTTGCAAATTGAAATGATAAAACAAATAATCAAAGTAATAAACATAACTAGAGATATTTACCAATGCCTGCTACAAAACAGGCGACAAAACAAACAGCACATGATGTTTTAATAGAACCCACTCATTTGTTTAGGGTGTTATTTTTTTGATAAATCCGGGGCTGTTTTTGCACCAGCATTGCACCATTTTGCCGTTGGGACACTGTCATCCAGCTTTCAAATCAGAATGTCTTATTTCATTTTGGATCATATGCATTCCAGATACTGGACAGAGAGCATGCGTTCCATATCTATGCGTGCCTTTCAGGTGCTATAGGGGCTAACAGCTTATTTGTGCTGGAATCTTCTTCTATGGTACAGGAAGGATGAAGTTATTGGGACATATTGGTCTGTACAACTAAGTAAAGTTTTTATCCTAACATTCCTGTTCTGTTCAGCACTCGTCCGTCCTACAGTCGCACTGAGTGTGTGTATCTCAAAATTTCTGCAAACTCAACCCTCCCACGTCTAACGATTCTTCCATTTCCTATCACTCTAAAAAAAGTTAAACAACTCATCACGCTAGGACTTTGCCTAATGATTGGGTTATTATAACGGGATGGATTTCACATGGTTTGGGCAAGTGATGTGCCTAAAAGCTTTCATTTTATTGTTACAATATGCATTAGGGAATCTAAATTTTTAAGTAATGTGATTTAATGTCTGCATTGCATATAGTTTTGGAGGGGGATTGTACCTAGGAATTAGATGGTCTTTTTTGTACATACACCCACATTATATGTCAATTAATGCTGACAGTAGTTGTGTGGTTTTGTTACCAGCATTACAAGAGTTAAAAAGGCTCCAGCTTATTTTTCACAGACAGGTTGGTTTCTCTTGCTTGCTGCAGCATACACAGGGCTTTGGCCAGGGTTTCTTCTCTGCCTGGTTGCCAGGGGAGTAGCTAGGCAGTCCTGAAATATGCAGGGGAAAGGCCTGGCCTGTCAAAGTGTCTGAGATGAACCATAGCCCAGTCCCCCTGCAGCTGGGCTCAGACATGCCTCAGTCCTTGTCTGGAGCCTGGGAATGGCAAAGCCCAGTAAGGTTCAAGGGCAAACTTGATATTCATTAGTCAGGGGGCCTTGACGTTCCCACTCTTCCTCTCTTCTTTTTTATATCCATCTTTTGACACATTCCTGTGTGTCTTGGGGGGGGGGGGGGGTGCTTTCCCCTGTTTTCTCTATTTGTCCTTACAGAAGACCATGCATAAACTGTACTATGAAACAAGGGAGTATATAGGACAATGTCTGCAGCCATTCAAAGAGAAGAGGCCCAGGACTGCAGGCCTGTCTGCCCCTCACCATTCTTGTACACAAACTATGAGAGACAGCCTGAGCATACAAATGTTTTACTTCTTTACAGCACAATAAGTTATGTGTCTCCTGTCCTTAGCATTTCTACTAGATGTTATATTTTGCCAGTCCCTGAAGGGTAGCAAGAAATCTCTGCAGATGGTGAGCACCACATCTGTTTGGGTGTATCACTCTTAACAAATATTTTGATCTGTCTTTATTTCAGATGTCTTCAGCCTTTATCTAGATGTAGCCATTAAATAATACTCATAGTCAATGCCTCTCTTGTGGTTGCTGAATTGCCAGTCTTCAAAAGGATGAGACAGCGATATGCAATCTAATCAAGCAGAAATACATAGTATTTGTATATTTGTACTCTGTCTGTGGAGAAACAGAATTCTAACACCTTTAAACGGTTAAAAGTAGAGGTTAAACATAGGCATAAAATGTCCTGTCTGCCTTTTTATGCAGTTGTAAAGAATATTTTACAGCTCTTATAAGATAAAGCATCCTAGTAATTATCCAAGCCAACCAGCACATGTTATTAGTTTAAAATGATTTCTTCCCCTCACCAGGCCCCTGGAACAGAATAGAGGTGTAATTGTGCTAAGGAGTTAGCAGGGGAGAGCAGCTTTTGGACACATTTAACTCTGAGGTCCTTAGATGGGGAGGGAGTATGAAAGACGTTAATTTACATAAGCAGCATGCGCCTGCAACAGAAAGAAAGATATCAGGGGCTGCAGAATTTAATCTAGACTTCAAGGAAAATAAGGGAGAGAGAGGAGGGGTGAAAATTGACAGTGAAAAGGGTTTAGCTAAGTAACACCCTGGAGAGATTAAATTGTCCAGAAAGTTTCTCCCCATGATTCTGTGAAATGGGCAATTGGGTGTAGAGAGGGGGAGGGGTGCTCCCCCCCCAACCCCCCCCCCCCCCCAAGTGCATGAATAGGAAATAGGCAAAGAAAGAGATCTTTATTAGTTAGAAAAGGAAAAATGTGCCAATGCTTAAGAAATGTAAATCATTTCACAATATTTTCTGTAGGACGGCACGAGGCTTGTGGATCATTTCAGAGGTAAAAGCTGGGTACCTTTCCCATAACAATAAGAAGCACAATGTAAAATATCAGAACGATTATAAAAGATTGTATGCAGGTTGTGACTTTATTGTGCCAACAGAAAAATCCTACATGCATGTTTTACATGAAGCTGGCGGTGCCCTGTGGCATTACAACTGCACAAAACCAACATAGACAATGGACTGAGGCAGAAAATACACATCTTCACTAAACGGTTTCATAAAATGTAGATTTTAACTTCTCAGGAGTTAGACTTTTGTGGATATAAAACACAGCCTTGTTTCAGGAAACATAATTCTTGTAGAAACTATTCAAGATAGAAAGTAACAATCCAACTATAGCGTGAATCATGTGTCCAGTGCTGGACACAGAGAACAGACCTCTCCCCTGGTAAGGGGTAGAAGGTTCTTTAACAAGTTACCCTCCCTCCCAAGAGGTAGAGAGCTTCCCTGCTAAATATCCTTCTAATCCATTCCCTTGGAAGAGTTCTTACACTGCGCAGACTGACCTTCAGCAGTGGTCAGCAGGCGCAAACTAGGAAGCTCCAATCACTGCTTTCATTTATTTAGTAGAACCTAGAAAATAACACACTTGAGGGAAATGTATTGTGCAATATGTGTGACAGGTGCATTTTCTTTTTAGACTAGGCTGGAGTCTTACCATATACATAAAATCATAAGAAAATGGAGAGACTGGGAGAGGATAACTAATTAGCGTTAAATAAAATGCAATTCAAATATTACAGTGTGTATGTAGAAGATTTTTTATGTTAAATGTTATTTTAAACGTAGAAAAATCCAACTGAAGCTGAAATAAGTTTTTTATGTCAGGTTTTTTTCTTTTTTACATTATTTGCGGTGCAATTAATAGGTGGAGTCAATCTTTTTTTATGTCAGTATATTCAACCAGAAATAGTTCCGCAAAGAGATTCTATATTGTTTGAAATACAATGTAAGTGAATGTAAAAAAAAGACTGGCAATAAATCGTGAAATGTTTCCAAACCCCCTGGGAGTCCGATGGGAAATCCATACAGGCAAATAAAACCTGGGGTGTGGTCAAAACCGGTCAATGTTGGCAGTAGGGGGTCCAGGGCTGATGTTCAAATCCAAAGAAAGTTAACATGAAGATTAAAACATCACAAAGTCTTTTCTATAGTCAGTTTGACATGCAGGATAATCCTGATGTCCTGAGATGTTCAGAGGGCAGACACATACTCTGCCCACAAGAGAAACACACTTCTGATCAGGACCCAATGCTCAGAGGGAGAGGATTTATTGAAGGGTAATAAATATCCGGTGAAGGAAATCCCCCCCAGATCACACCGCACATTCTGTCCTGCTCTTTTAATTGAATATATCACAATGGCACAGTGTCTTGATTTCTTTTTCTGTGTTGATTTGTTAGCGGTTATATAACGAATGTTTATCTTCTCTCCCAGGTCCTCGGGATGATACACAGGAATATCCCCTATAACAATACTCAGGAATAATCCACAGGATTTCTTCAGTAAGGAGCATCTGTTATCAAGATAAGAAAAACGATAAATATACTAGATTTCGAAGAAGTTTATCTTTTCAGTGGATCATCTCCCAAGACCCCAAATGTACACGGGGACACAGAAAGAATAAAAACAGCCACTCGTGGGCACTTCACACTTCACCATCTTTAAAGTGTATACAATAATTAAAAAACGAACTTCATTGTGTTATGTTTGTTCACATTTATTATATTTAGGCTGTAAACATTTTTATAAATATGTTTGTGTTGCACAATTTTTACTGTGTCTATCTATCTATCTATCTATCTATCTATCTATCTATCTATCTATCTATCTATCTATCTATCTATCTATCTAATAACTATATGTATTGCAAAATTATATATTGTATCCAGTTTATATTTTAAACACAAGACGATTTTACAATTCGTTTAGCCTCTTGTTAGAATACATGTTTTAGGACATTGGTTTTATGGCATTAGGTTTTTGGACTAAATAAATGAATCTGTTTAGTTTGTATCTTACTGCAGTTATTTCCCTAAATAAAATTCCAGAGAGAAAACAATACCAATTCTACATATTACCCTTTAACAATGTTTCTGTATTTCCAATGCACATTTGTAACGATATGAAATGACCACAAATACACGATAAAGTATTTTTTTTCTGATGCCCTGTATGTATTATTGTTCAATGAAATAATATAAATAATAAAGATTCAAACTATTTAACATATTTGAGTGTATTAGTTGGTAATAAAACATTAAGGTGTGCGCAGGACCATTATAAAGCAAACGTCGGAAACACGAAGCCTCCATAAGCAATATGAGTAAATAAAAATATCTTTTGGGGGATCTAAAATCTTAAAATTAAAAACAATAGGTCTTTAAAATAATTGATCTTTCCCAACCACCATTTCCTTTTCTCTTTAAAGTTGTTTATTTGCGTCTTTACACCCTTGCTTGTTTTCTGAGTTGAACAGCATTGATTGTAAATCCTATATAGCAAAGGGTTAAAACATTATTCTTCTGTGGTCAGAAAGTGATGGTTGCATGTTGGGTGGGATATGTATTACTGGAAAAATTAAAACACACACAGTGGGAAAGTGTAACATAATATTATTGGACCATAATTGCAAATGAATGGTGGGGTTTATCTGGATGATATTTGTTCTAATAAAATGTAAAACAAATCAATGAAATAATTCTGAAATACTGGAAAAAAGCAACGTGAAAACAGGGGCAATTTCTTAGCTCACACTTGCCCCAGTACCTGAGATTTCTGCCTGCACAGAATCCTATTCTGCTGGAAGTGCTGGGAGAGAAGTTATTTCTCCTTCTCACGGGGGAAGTTCCATGGAATTATTCATCAAAGCTGCAACAAAGTAGCACAGAATGATAAAACAACAGGAATACCATACTTTATAAAACAATAGTATTTTTTTTAATTTCATATATCCGGTTAAATTATTTTGCACCAGTTGAAGCCTGGACACCCTGAAAAAATAAACCCAAATGTGTCCTTTTAATATTCTTGTGGCACAGACGTCTCGGTGGTAAATATTAACCTCTTGCTATACATATTGCAGATCATCTTACAATAACTTTGGAAATGGCAGACAAGTAGAGAAGGAACATTACATTAGCAGTCTGAATGTCACTGGAGATCAGCCGTTTATTAGTTTGAAATCAATACTGAACGTAGAGGTTTCCCAAGCTGCAAAAAAATGGGTTCCCTTAATAGTGTCATGTGTTACAAATTTGGATGAAAAATCTCCCCCAAAAGTCTTACCAAGTTTTATTGAAAACCGATCAGCAGAGACCATTTTTCTCTCATCCTTGTTTAAAATAACAAGGTCTAAACATGTCAGTCTAGAATCAATGTCCTTTGTTGGAAGGAAAGTTTAAGTGCAAATGACATTGTATGCTTGTTTAGCAAACTTCATTTCAAACTCCCACTGAAGGACCCTGTATAGTTCTTTGTATAGTTCATATATTGACAATAGAAAAGAAAGCAAGATTTTCTTGGCATCTTTCCAGAAAACAGGATTCCTAAAGCAGTAAAAGAAGAAAGGAATTGTTGTGTACAGATTTTCTGGATAAATGAAGAGGTTACATTAGAGTTGTGTTATGTTGTTATATCAGTAGATCAAACAGTACAACTAATTTATGCTGATAGGTTCTAGGCAGAAGTGTTACTAAAGTTACCCCAAATCTATTAGGTGTTTCTATTGGTTCTAAAGTTTTTATCTAACGATATTTCCCTTTAAATTGGAAATATACTAAATGTTATACTATGCAATGCTATAGTTTTGCAATATAAGCAAACTGGTCACGTTTGTAAAGGTGAATATCTTTAACTTACATGAATCCTACTACATTGTAGAATTTGTGAAATATTTTCACTTAATCATTCTTTGCATCCAAAAGCAATAAAAGCCATAGAGTATCTAATCATTCATCCTACTGAACGTTATGAGTAATGTTTGCCCGAACGTCTCACCAAGGAGACCGGACTATTTTTTTTACAAATATGTAAAAAAAGATAAGATTTTTTTTGTGGTGAATAAAACTATCTCCAGTACTTGAAAAAAAAACACACAATAACTAGAAAAGGCAGAAATACGAACCTTCAAAGTTTGTCTCCCAATCTTTTGTGAGGACAATGCAGTGAGCTTGGCTTTGCTAAAGTTTAAAGCAAAATAATATTTTAGACCTTTACAAAACACCGCAGTATGTGTGTGCGTGTATATATATATATACTGGGATATATATTGGGATTATATATTGTTACCTTCATTAAATACAAAATGACTTTTTTTTTCCAATTGGAGGAATTACAAATAAATGTGTTTAAAAATACAAACAACAAACGAACCAAATGTAAAGATGAGATATAATGAACACAATAACCCTCATGTGCTGTTCTATTGCTGCATTATCAGTAATGTATTTATTACCTAAAGGAACAGGCACATGGCTAGAGACTCGCTGAAACTGACCCTGTTGTGAAATAAATGAAATAATGCAACGTCCAGGACTAGACATTATTTTCCCTTTGGGAAAGAGGTGAATATGTAACAATTTGGGCCGTTTTCTAGTTGCAAAGTTTTCAGTCCCTGAGACAGACATAGTGGCCCCAAGCACCGGCCCATACACTGCAGCACAAAGGGCGTTTTATTCAAATTTGTTTTGAGTTTAGCAGATTTGCATGAAAAATGTGTGAGAAAAGCTGTCTCGGGTGACCTCACCCACAGCTGCCATTAACGTTTAATTAAGTGCTGAATAGCAGCATTGGGTGAGCAGACTGGGGACGTGAAGAGAATCCTGTCTGGGACCCAGACTGTGAGAAAGCTCAGAGCCAGCAGCTTGCTGCTAAAGGATGGAGGGACCCCCCAACCCCCCAACCAACCCCCCCCTCAACCCAGACAATCCCTGCCCTCAACACCAAAACATTACTCATTACAACAGCACCCAGGGGACGTCTCGTCTGTAGCCCCAGAAGGCACTGGATTGGCAGGCCACTAGGGCATTGAAGGGGTTAACTGAATCTTGTAGTAAACAAGAACAGTAAAATAAACTAAAGTAAGTAAAAGAAAAACAGCTCAGAATACAAAGTAACGGGTATTCACGTTTATATATATATATTCTAGCAGGAGTGTACATGGCAGATCCGGATCATACTGCTGGTTTGTTGAAATGTTCACTTATTTTAAAGCTTATGTTTACTACAATAATCCTCTTTGCAAACTTTATTCTCTCTTTGCAACACATATGCAATGGCCAAGAGGGGACATGATTTAATGGCCACCGGTGGGACACATTCATTCTGCGGTGTGACAGACACACAACCAAACCCAAGTTCAAGTCCAAGTTTATAGAATTTCCCCAGGAATCTCAGCTCTTTTCCACCCCAGGCTTTTGTTCGCTTCTAACAATTGCGCTTTCTTCCCTTCTGTACTTGGCACTGTTTAGCTGTCTGACTGCAAACTTAACAACCTCCCTTCTTCCTATAAGCACCCCAATAACCCACTTCTATATGTGCATATTTCACTGTACTGCACCTCTATCCAATTTCTACATGAGTGACTTGAGGAAGGTATCATACCAATTATTTCCCTCTGACTCCATTTATAAACCTTAAATCTCTGTGAGAGTAAAACCCCACAGCTGTATCTTTGGTGAGAATAAACATGAAATATTCAGCTGTTTTCTGCTGATGTTCGGCTACAGGAACATTATTTTCCTATACGGATGTCCTACTGAACTTTACCCAGGTAAGAGATTGTATGTATTTATATGTGTATATATATATGTATATATGTATTTATATGTGTGTGTGTATATGTGTGTATATGTGTGTGTGTGTGTGTGTGTATGTATGTATATATATATTATTATTATTATTAACTCTTTATTCTATCTTAGTTAGATTCAGCTTTGATTCACTTTCCATTTCCTTTTTATAAAAGCAGACATGTCCACATTTTCCATTAATCAAAAGTCAGTGGCTGTTGCTGTTTGGCTGTGTCACACTTTGACCCAGGACAAACCTTGGCAGTAGGGTTTGCATGCTGATGCTGTAATAATTAAGTGTCTTTTGACACAATAGCCATTCTACAGAACATAGCCCCCTTCGGTTTCAATGACAAAAGTCACAAGAAGCTGATGTCACCTTGTGTGTACAATCCATACGTTTGCATAGGAAGTTCATGATTATAATTCTTAATGTCTTTATTAAACATTGGTATAAATAGGGTCACAGGAAGAAACGTGCATATAGAATACATGTCATGATATACTAAGATGCCAATATCTTTTTTTGTCCGACCCTTTAACTAATTATATTAGTCTGGGTCGAATATTTAAAAATAAATATATTATTCACATATAGATTTTGAAAACCATGATAATTAACAAGTGCTTTCCCCCCCAAGCGCACATAGAATAAAACATGTAGGGTCAAACCTTGCGTGCAGTGTTGGGGGACAGAAACAGTTCGGTTTGAACGCCTGGGCGAGCATGTCATATTTACACAGAATACATTATCTGTGAATTTATTTAACAATAAAAAGCTGCACGTTCAGCTGAATAATATCTGCGGCGAATTCAGCTGAGATGTGATGTTTAAATGTCAGTTAATTTGCTTTTGTAACTTGTCACCTGAATTGTAATGTTCCTTTTGGATATATTTTACATACACACCCCATACCCCCCACCCCACCCCCACACCCCCACCCCCACACCCCCCACCCCACACCCCCCCCCCACACCCCACCCCCCCCCCACATCCCCCCCACATCCCCCCCACACCCCACACCCCACACACCCCCACACCCCACACCCCCCCCACACCCCTCTCTAAGCTGTACATCTCCCTCTGGCTCTGGCATCTCTGGCTCTGGGATCTCTGAGCCTGGGATCTCTGGCTCTGGGATCTTTGAGCCTGGAATCAGGCTGCACTTTGTGCTGATCTTGTTGCTTAGCAACGTCTCGGAATTCTCATGCTCTTGTTACATTGTATCCGCCATGTTGTTTCCTGAGAGAGATTTCATGGGAATATGGCTGTATATTGTGACTTCAAACGCCCACAGATGTGTTGGACATTATTTTACCCTTTTCAGATAGGATTAGGACATTGTTATTTTCACTGTGACTGTAAACAAATCTCTTTAATCGGTGTCACATGTTATCATTGTGGCAAAAGCAAAACAAGGTTAACCTCTTTAACACATTACTGCTCTGCAACACGTTACTGCTCTGCAACACGTTACTGCTCTGCAACACGTTACTGCTCTGCAACACGTTACTGCTCTGCAACACGTTACTGCTCTGTAACACATTACAGTACTGCTCTGTAACACATTACTGCTCTGCAACACGTTACTGCTCTGCAACACATTACTGCTCTGCAACACATTACTGCAATAGCTCTTCTAGATGTGCAGATGTTAATGATATACTTTATTAAAAAAGAAAACAGCAATCTCTCCCTCCCTCTCCCTCCCACTTCTCCTTCCCCTTCCTCTATTTCTCTCCCCTCCCTCTCTCCCTCCATCTCTCTCTCTTCCCCCTCTCCCTCTCTTCCTCCCACTCTTCCCCCTCTCTCTATTCCCCCTCACTTTCTCCCTTCCTCTCTCTCTATTCCCCCCCCCACCATCTATCCTTCTCTTCCTCCTCTCTCCCTCCACCCTCCCCTCCATCTCTCCTGTACTTCCAGCAGTTACAGTAAATCCAGATCAATTAGACAATCCAACAGGAAATGCTGACCATACATAGTTATGTTAAGTGTTTATACTGGAATATTGGTGGCCTAAAACAAAACCCTGCTTTGCACAAAGTATTTTTTTGTATACAGTATATTTCAGACAATCTCATAAAACAGGGTTGACAAGATAATTAAATATAAAAGTGTCGATTATAAAAAAATGTAAATATCTGGAGCAGGAACACAGAAGGCCTCCGATCTCACTTCTAAAGACTAAATGCGAGGAGTGACTAGATATTGTTCATCATGTTGGTAAAATTCAACAGCTATTTAGAAATCAAGGGCACAACAAATGATTTATTTTCTGAACACATATTTTCGCATCTTATATGTTCTCTGTATAAATTTGATTTTTCATTATTCTGTCAACTCAGGTACTGTAAAGCATCAACTTTAGTTAATCTTTAAGGCCTCGGGCATGGTCAGCGCTTATGCACTGACCCGTGCTGAGGCGCGCTGCTGCTCGGCAGTGAGCCCCTGCAGCCGCAATGAGAGCGGCTTTAGCAGGGGCTCGCTTACGCAAGCATGCGGCGGCGTATGTCTTAGCAAAATTTAAAATTCAAGCGCTCGAGGCAGCGCAGAGCCGGTCACGTGAGCGGTTCGCCCAATGAGGGCGAACCAGCTCAATGACGTCACAGCCCCCCCCCCCCCCCGACACGCCCCCGGACGGCGCGCGGTCTAAGGCCAGGGAAAGCACCCGCTTTCCCTCAGCCTCCGCCCGGCTGCAGTCCTATGGACGCGGCCTAAGAAGGAACCATGCTATATATAATCTGTTTGTACAAGGTACTAGATATGAAGTGAAAAACAAGGCATTGTTAGTTAATATATTATTGGATTATACATACAGTACAGTACCATATATATATATAGTACTGTACTGTATGTATAATCCAATAATATATTAACTAACAATGCCTTGTTTTTCACTTCATATCTAGTGTATATATATATATATAAATAATAAAAAATGAATAGACGATACCGTTCTGTGGCTAACAAAATGCTTTTTTTGTGCGAGCTTTCGAGATACACTGATCTGTTACAATGAATAAAGGAAGGTTTAACTTAAAAACAGCGCATCCTGGAAAGTTATCTGTGACTGAAACCTATCCCTCCCCCCAAGTGCAGTATGCGATTTATGACTTGAGGTGTTAAATAGTCCTTGAATGTTAGTGATGTAAGTTTGTGTGTGTGTGTGTGTGTTTCTCTGTCTGTGTGTGTGTATGCTATGTAAATGTAAATTTATAAAGCGCCCACAGTGTATACAGCGCTTTACAAAAGGTGTGTGTGGAGTGGGAGTGTATATCAATGGTGTGGGTAGCTGAGGAAATGTGAGAGAGTGTTGCATTACTAAAAGTGTGTGTAGATACAATGTGGTCCCTATTGGTATATAGGGATGGAATCACATTGTGTATTTGTGTGTGTAAGAGACAGCTGTGTGTGCATACATATAGCCAGTATGTATAGACATGGCCTTTAGCACTCATGGGAAGAGAGTTCTCTTGTGTCATATATATATATATATATATATATATATATATATATATATATATACACACACCATACACATTTTAAGTAATGGTTGGTGAAAAAGGCACACAAAATCTCCACCATTAGCATATAGCCAATAAAAAATATCACTTGTGAGCACATTCACATGTCCTATATATGTATATATAAATTATTTTAAAATTCACAGCAGGAATATCCAACCCTGTATACAGTATTGAAAGTAAGGCATGCATCATTCCATACAGCACTTTATTTGCCAGGCATTTGTTATTCTCAATCAGAACATATGGGAAATATTTTTTTAGCTATTGATGCTTTGTCATAGCATAACAAGGTGTATTGCATTAATTATTACCCGCAATGATTCAATACACCTTCTAATATTATATTGAATTCAGCATTGCAGTGTAAAATCAGTGGAGAGTATTTTTTTTTCTCTTTCGAAAATGTCTCTTTGTCTTACATCTGAAATTTAAATGAACAAATAGTAATTACAACTTTACAAATTTACAAACTTGCCACACTGTATGCAAAAAAATAATCATAAATTAAGGTATATTTATTTAGGTTCTGGATTAAGACACGAGATCTATCAATGTCCATTTCTACGAAATATCTCATATTTTCTTAACCACTGTGGTGATTGAAAAGTATCTGTTCTGCTAATTTTTCTATGTAAATGTAAGCATGCTGAAAGCATAATGGTGCATGTGTGTTTAGGGCATACTAAAATAATTGAACAAATCACAACTTATTCTGTATCACATAGATAACTGCTTCATGGTAAAGCGAGTCTGTAATAACTTAAAACACCAATTCACTGAGTCCTTTTTGCATTTATAGATATACAATATAAGCTCTGTCTTTTTGAAATAATATAGAAGAAACTGGACTTTAACTTAAAACGTAATGTATGAAAAATACTTGTATATAATTCAGTGCATTCCCCAAACTGGATACAATGAATACATGCACGCATGTCCTGTGCTATTAATGTTCTGCATTCATTCTATGTTTTATGGCCCGTGTGTCATATAGTAGCACCCCACAAAGTCTGCACAAAATGTTCCTTTATTTTCTTGACCTCGGTCTCTTTAATATATTAGATTCCTTGAAAATGTTATTACATTCAAGTAAGAGAAGAATCCGGATCTTTCCATTGGTACCATGTTACATAGAACCCACACATAACGTGAGTGTGAATCCATGTACAATAGCTGCTATGGATATGTATAGGATAGTACTGTAAATATTGTTCATCTTGTATTGATTTAGTCTCTCTTCCCAGTGCTCCTCCTATCTTATCATACACATGTTTATTTTTAGCTATGTGAAAACACATATCTTTGTATAATATTTCCTTTCCAATGTAACCCTTTGGTTGCTGAACGGCTGATTCCTTATATATAGGGAGCCTTCCTCATGCTTTTCATATGGCTCAATGAGCAACTATGTATAACTTTCTAACAAGCTCAAAATTCGTTTTTGGTGTTCCTTATGATCAGCCCTACTAATAATAATTCTTTTGGGACACTATTATATAACAATAATGTTTTGATAAGAAAAAAACATCAAAAGCTAATTATGTCTGTGAAAGACATCTAGTGGCTTTTTGCTAATTTAGCTTGTGTGCTGTATGTCTTTGCCATAGTAACACACTATGATACCAGACGTGTGAGAAGGAGGAGAGAATAGGCGATTTCTAAGGCCTCTGTCTATCATGTGCTATCTATGGTATGACTGGTTCTAAGAATGAAACAAGATTTAATAGCAACCAGTATTTCTTACACAACACACACACACACACACACACACACACACACACACACACACACACACACACACACACACACACACACACACACACACACACACACACACACACACACACACACACACACACACACACACACACACACACACACACACACACACACACACACACACACACACACACACACACACACACCTCAGAGCTCTGTACAGGTATAATACAGTGCTGTCTGCTCTCTGCTGCCCCCACTATGCTGACAGAGGAATAGCACAGTGTGCAGTGGTCCCGTTATATCAAAGGATAACAATTAATGGCAGACACATTTGCTCAGTAAAACTGAAGATACTGTCTCCTGTATCATATCTGCCAAGGTCTGCGGGAACAAGCCTCACAGATCTGTGCAATATATTTAACTGGAGGGACTTATATACTCTTGGTAAATGGTTCTGTCTTTCTGGTGCTACAATGCTAATAATTGTCCGAGATGCTTATTTTGTCTTAATTAGCTCCTTGTTATTATTGATCAGTCCAGTGGAAATACTGCCACAGTAGCGCTTTATACCAGCATCGCACCATAAATACACACATACGTTACAACCCATTTTTCAGACAGCAGCCATCTTATAGCAGGTTACATGATATACACGGTGCTGTGCCATTCAAACGTAAAATCCCACAAACAGCTAGTTTATTATTATAAGAAACACATGAATGAAATAAAAAGCCCATATACATGGGAAGTCTGCATATAATGTGTTTCTAACACACAGATCCAGGTGTGCTGTGCCTCCTGAGAGCAATGCTGACCACTGGAAAGGGCATCCTGCTTTAGAGCTTATTCTGTAACAAACCTGACTGGAATAGCATTCAAATGGAGAAGCATTATCCTGTGTGACTGTAACACTCAGACACATGCAGGAGCAGAGACAGAAACCACAGGCTCACACAGGGGCTGCTGCTGCTGCAAGCCATACAGGGGTGTGAGGGGACTGCAGCTACACAGGGGGCTCTTCAATGCATCATCCCCACCCTGATTATTCTGTGCTTCAAATGCAGGATACATTCACTGCAATACATACCCCACCCGAGAGCAGTATGTGTACTTCCTCCTGTTTAACCCCCTCAGTGCTGGAGACAAGACTGCAAGACACTGCAGGCACCTTCAGCACCAGTGGGATAAACAGCAGCAATTCTGCAACAGTCTTAACCGGTGAGACAGGTACCCACAGTGTGCTCTGTGCTGAATTAATACCCACCCGTTATTGTGCGAAGGGGAAGTATTTCAATTCCTGATTGTAGATGACATAACTTGCATGTTATACCCATATTATTATCCCGAGTACATAAATTAGTTTTCAATTGACTAAGACGTATGGAATATTAATTTATATTTCATATATATATATATATATATATATATATATATTAATTTATATATATATATATATATATATATATATATATATATATATATATATATATATATATATATATATATATATATATATATATATATATATATATATATATATATATATATATATATATATATATAGCATTAGGAAATTAACATGACAGAGTATTAGTAGCTGAACACAAAGTGTAGCCCATATAAAACACAGAGGAAACACTGTAATTATTGATATAATGTATTGATTTGAAATGTCCAGCTACTTGCCCTGGGTTATTGAAGGCAAGTATCTTGCATTGAAATTTGCTGATCAGAATGAATAAGCGAATTCTTTACTCCCAGTGTATATCTCTTTGTCAATATTGCACTCAATGGTGCAGGTTGGAAGAGGGGGTTCTGAATTCCTTTCCAATTAACGGGGATTCTTTAAAGATATAAAACCTTCAGATAAGTGCAGTTGGCCTCACATGACGAACAAAGAGTGGATGCATATAGGTGTTCCTCATGCCAACCTTCCATTAACACACGTGTGCTGCAGCTGCTGGATGAAGTACTTCTGCCAGCAGAATACACACGCTTTTTATATCATTCTACACAGTACCTGACCATGAATAAACACTACAGTAGATGCATTTATACAATGTACCTAGCACTTATTGTGTTAGGAAATGCTTCATGTTCTGACAGTCTACAATAACCATATCTTAAATGCCATCTACAGTATGGAAACACAATACCTCCTATTCCACCCCAGCCGGGTGTAAAACAACCAACTTTCTCTAATGTAAGTGGTTATTTAAAAGTGCAATCCATGCTACTCTAGTAAGAAAAAAATTCTGCTTTGTACACAGATTCTTTTCTTTCTTTTATAACCTGTAACCATCGGATTTAACAGTTTATTTGTCCTATTTATGCTGTGTACAAATGGCTGTTTTGTGTTTCTCATACAGAGGAATAATTTGGCCATTTCTTAATAAAATTCGTATGGAATGTTTAAAAAAAAAAAAAATATTTCCTGATTTTATTTCAAAACTATTTGGTGAATTTCATCTATAAATTGGTGGCTAGACCTTATGTTTCTAAAAATAGTAACATATTCCAGTAGTGACAATACTCTGACAGTCCTTGGTTTAAATTTGTTAAAAAAACACTGAATAATATTTATGCCACATAAATTACATTTGTATTCTCACTGATTTAAACCTGCTAACGTGCAGCTACAGATCTTATACTTTTGATTGATAAACGTCTTCTTATTGAAGTCGAATTAAGCTTGTATTTTCATTTTGTAGTATCTTTATTTTCTCACTTTCATAACAAAACTCATTTACATAATTTCATTATGGATATTTAAAAAAATTTTTTTTATAGACATTTATACATATGTGTGTGTTTGCCTACCTAGCTATCTATGTATTAACCCGCTCCCTGCCAGAGGGGTAGATCTACGCTGCCCTCCCTTCTTAATGCCCCCTTGGTATAGCAATTTTTTCACAAACAAATAAATCATATTTGTAACTATTTCTGCATTTCAGTCTATGATTTACGAAATAATTCGTACCCAAAATAATTAATACAGACAGATAGACAGATATAGCAGCAGTCATAGACTTAGAGGTACTTAGTTCATATCAATTGGTCACTTGTTAATTTGTGTAGGAATATTTAATTATCAGGTATATTTCTAAACATTTCCCTAAAAGTGCCCCCCCTCTCCCTCCCCCCTCCCCCTAGGTTTAAAGAGGCAATCCAAGCAGTTAAAAAAAACAACAAAAATATATTTTTTGTTTTAATATATGTAGCATTTAATTATATTTATTGAAAACGAATGAGCTAAACTGCCAATCAATTGTTTTTCCTGTGATTGATCAGCAATATTCTGCTTCCCAGGGTCCACTAAATGGCTGCCTTTCCGTTTCAAATCAATCATTCAACAGCTACAGTGTATTCTTATATTACATTATCTATTGTTACAGTTTACAGCTCAAACTGCTGGGAGTATTGACAACAAATTATCCCAAACAGGAAAGTGTTGCAAAGATCTTGGCATGCTCATTATATTAAAACTCATAAAAATGGCATTAAGAGTTTAATTTAAAAATAAGAGAACGGTTATAAATATTATCTAACATTACAGAACTGATTTATTAAAGAAAACACACACGTAGGATATTGCTTGGACTTTAATGCAAGAGAGCTTCGCCTAAGATGCTTGATGAACTAGAAAAAAACGAAATGTTGGATGTTGTGGGTTCATTTCTTACAGATTGCATTATATTGTTGATATAACAGGAATGTGTGTGATCTCTTTCATGGTTTTTAGAGTTGAAATTCTAATAAAAATAGCAAAACACTGTTTGATATAGTGTTTGATTTCACATTCATACACCCAGATACAACGTAACATATCTTGTATATATTGTTCTAATTGTATTATACTTAAGCTTTATCTTTATTTTCTTCTCACCTCTATTTGCCACTGATAACAAAGCTAGAAATATGTGTAACTGTTAATGATGACATTGAAGCGATCACACAGCTGCAGAATATAGCAGAGATCCCATCTCCAACAAATAAACCCCTAGAAATGTTAATACTCCAATTTACCTAAATATTTCTCAACCGTGCGCCTACTTCAGGGTTCCTCAGGGAGACACCTGGCACAGCAGGGTTCCATCATCTAATTTAACAAGTCATGGACTCAAATCTTCGGCTAGTGAGTGTCACAATAACCCTCTATACCAACAGGACATGGATTATAGTTTGTGGTAACTGAGGCACTGCGAGTGACCGGCTTTACTGTCCCCAGAAGTTCTGGTCTATTTGAGATGCCCAAAACATGTGAAAAGTGCACAGTCTCCTATAGAAAGGTGTATGGTCACTTTTAGGAGATTGAAAGGATCCTCAAAATACATCGAGAGTCAAAAATCATTGCAAACCAGATGGAACCACTGCCCTGATTTGGGAGATCTGTGATACAATATGTGATATAGTATACAGTATAGGATACAGTATGTGATATAGTATACAGTATAGGATACAGTATGTGATATAGTATACAGTATAGGATACAGTATGTGATATAGTATACAGTATAGGATACAGTATGTGATATAGTATACAGTATAGTATACAGTATGTGATATAATATACAGTATAGGATACAGTATGTGATATAGTATACAGTATGGGATATAGTATGTGATATTGTATACAGTATAGAATACAGTATGTGATATAGTATACAGTATAGGATACAGTATGTTATATAGTATACAGTATAGGACACAGTATGTGATATAGTATACAGTATAGGACACAGTATGTGATATAGTATACAGTATAGGACACAGTATGTGATATAGTATACAGTATAGGACACAGTATGTGATATAGTATACAGTATAGGATCAGTATGTGATATAGTATACAGTATAGGATACAGTATGTGATATAGTATACAGTATAGGATACAACATGTGATATTGTATACAGTATAGGATACAGTATGTGATATAGTATACAGTATAGAATACAGTATGTGATATAGTATACATATGTGATATAGTATGTGATATAGTATACAGTATGTGATATAGTATACAGTATAGGATACAGTATGTGATATAGTATACAGTAAATGATACAGTATGTGATATAGTAAACAGTATAGGATACAGTATGTGATATAGTATATAGAATACAGTATGTGATATAGTATACAGTATGTGATATTGTATACAGTATGTGATATAGTATAGGATACAACATGTGATATAGTATACAGTATAGGATACAGTATGTGATATAGTATACAGTATAGGATACAGTATGTGATATAGTATACAGTATAGGATACAACACGTGATATAGTATACAGTATAGGATACAGTATGTGATATAGTATACAGTATAGGATACAGTATGTGAGATAGTATACAGTATAGGATACAGTATAGGTATAGTATACAGTATATGATACAGTATGTGATACTGTATAGTATACAGTATAGGATACAGTATGTGATATAGTATACAGTATAGGATACAGTATGTGATATAGTATACAGTATAGAATACAGTATGTGATATAGTATACATATGTGATATAGTATGTGATATAGTATACAGTATGTGATATAGTATACAGTATAGGATACATGTGATATAGTATACAGTATAGGATACAGTATGTGATATAGTATACAGTATAGGATACAGTATGTGATATAGTATACAGTATAGGATACAACATGTGTTATAGTATACAGTATATGATACAGTATGTGATATAGTATACAGTATAGGATACAGTATGTGATCCTAATGTAAGTGTTACATTAACACTAACTTCATTCAATGCAGGACCCCATATCAAGCAGTAGTGATATAAACTCAGCTATGTTTGGGATTTTTCCCCCCAATCATTATTTCATTGTTTATTTTACATCCATGTTTGAATAAAGTGAATAAAAATGAATAAAATAAAGTGTAGACGTTTTCTAAGTAAATGATCAGATAACAAAACGGACTACTACAGCTGCTGGGATTTTGAACTATAACAAAATATATACTCTGGTTTATTCCATATTCAGAATGAGGTGTTTTGTTTAAAATAAAGATGGACATTTCACATTTGAAAAGGACAAATGCAGAAATAAATTCTTAGAAATTGTTGGGTATCTTATGAAGGAGCAAAATCACTTGTTTTGTAAAAGGAAGAAGAGAAGAGAACATTTCTGATGTTAGTATTAATGGATCATGTGTTTAAGACTCCTTGTATTTTTTAAATGTCTTGCAAGGAGTGATACCCTTTAAAAAAAAATTCTACATTAACTTTCTTCATACTGTATATGTTGTGGAATACGAACTTTTACGACGTTACAATTCTTTTTTTCAATAACGTCAACAAATTGCATTCATTCTTTGTACCGAACAGGCACCTCAAGGTGCAGCATGCATACTGTATGTTCTCCATAACTAGTATTAACGCACACACATTCCCAGATATATAACTAACTGAACAGGGACACAGCGACATTAGGAATCCATCAGATCTCTCATTTACTAAATGATTTTATAAACGCAAAAACGTTTCAAATGGTCCAAATATTTTTTTTTACTTAAAAAGATTACTGCTGGATCAAAACATAACATGTATACAAATCTGTAAGTGGTTGGAACTATATAAAGAATAAACATAAAGTAATATAATATTTATAATAAGGGATTAATAGTGGGTGATTGTAGTAAATAATAACACGTGGTACACATGGAATTATATTCTCCCTTGATTTTCACATCTCTTATTAAAGAAAACAATAATAATTTTCTGAGATGTTGTTCTGCATAAAATGTTCAGATGCCCAATAGCTCGCCCTGTCTTGTATGTGACAAGCTCCTGCTATTGTATGCTACATGGAATGTAATTGGTGACTATACAATTGCAACTACTGTATGTTCAAGACCAGTCCCTTTTGTTCTGCAGAAATGTGCTGTGGCATCTTCAACATACAACATTCAACATCAGCAGGGATTGTCATTAACAAATGAAATGCTTACAAAATGGTAAGATATTCCACTCAAAAACAGAAATATTTTATATACAGAATCATTGATTTGTGTTTGTATAAAATACAAAAATAAAAAAACAAGTCCCAGATGCTAGTTTTATTAAATGTACTGCTTTATTTGCTGTAACATGTGAGGCATTGTTCTTGTCTATTATATTACACACGTAAAACATTTAAACGTGTTTTATTTTTGTATTGTACCTGGACCCTATCAGTTAAGTGATTTTACTATGGTGATGGAAGGGACATGATCGTGATTTTTACACATGCACAATAAATAGGGATATTTGTGCTGTTATATTTTCAAATCCAGGTCTTAGGACAGTTATAGTTTACACTAATATGATTAATGTTTAAAGGCTTTGTTCATATATATATATATATATATATATATATATATATATATATATATATATATATATATATATATATATATAAAAATATATATATTTGTACAATGTACAGTGCCCAATAGGTACTCAGCGCTTTACAAAAAACCCCCTACAATACAGGAATTATACTACAATAAATGCAGCAAACAGGATTACACAGTAGGCAAGGAAATCCCTGCCCCAGAGAGCTCACAATCTATGTTTATAGACCAGATTTGGTGTCATAGTCACTGTTACAAATCAGTCACACAAGAAAACATGATATGAAGTAAACATCCCCCCCAATAAAACAACACCTAACTGCACTAACAGAGGAGCCTCTGCTTCCTGTAATATGCTCAGGCCAGAATCCTCCAGGAGCGGTGTCACCACAGATCAGCACGCCATGGCGCATCCACATACAGATCAGCACACCATGGTGCACCCACATACAGATCAGCACAATATGGCGCATCCATATACAGATCAGCACATCATGGCACATCCACATACAGATCAGCACATCATGGCACATCCACATACAGATCAGCACGCCATGGCGCATCCACATACAGATCAGCACACCATGGTGCACCCACATACAGATCAGCACATCATGGTGCACCCACATACAGATCAGCACAATATGGCGCATCCATATACAGATCAGCACATCATGGCACATCCACATACAGATCAGCACGCCATGGCGCATCCATATACAGATCAGCACATCATTGCGCATCCACATACAGATCAGCACACCATGGTGCACCCACATACAGATCAGCACAATATGGCGCATCCATATACAGATCAGCACATCATGGCACATCCACATACAGATCAGCACAATATGGCGCATCCATATACAGATCAGCACATCATGGCGCACCCACATACAGATCAGCACAATATGGCGCATCCATATACAGATCAGCACATCATGGCACATCCACATACAGATCAGCACACCATGGCACATCCACATATAGATCAGCACATCATGGCGCACCCACATACAGATCAGCACACCATGGCACATCCACATACAGATCAGCACACCATGGCACATCCACATATAGATCAGCACATCATGGCGCACCCACATACAGATCAGCACATCATGGTGCACCCACATACAGATCAGCACATCATGGCGCATCCACATACAGATCAGCACATCATGGCGCACCCACATACAGATCAGCACACCATGGCACATCCACATACAGATCAGCACACCATGGCACATCCACATACAGATCAGCACATCATGGCGCACCCACATACAGATCAGCACAATATGGCGCATCCATATACAGATCAGTACATCATGGCGCATCCACATACAGATCAGCACACCATGGCGCACCCACATACAGATCAGCACACCATGGTGCACCCACATACAGATCAGCACAATATGGCGCATCCATATACAGATCAGCACATCATGGCACATCCACATACAGATCAGCACAATATGGCGCATCCACATACAGATCAGCACACCATGGTGCACCCACATACAGATCAGCACACCATGGTGCACCCACATACAGATCAGCACATCATGGCGCACCCACATACAGATCAGCACAATATGGCGCATCCATATACAGATCAGCACATCATGGCGCATCCACATACAGATCAGCACACCATGGCGCACCCACATACAGATCAGCACACCATGGTGCACCCACATACAGATCAGCACATCATGGCGCACCCACATACAGATCAGCACACCATGGCGCACCCACATACAGATCAGCACACCATGGCGCATCCACATACAGATCAGCACACCATGGCGCACCCACATACAGATCAGCACACCATGGCGCACCCACATACAGATCAGCACACCATGGCGCACCCACATACAGATCAGCACACCATGGTGCACCCACATACAGATCAGCACACCATGGCGCACCCACATACAGATCAGCACAATATGGTGCACCCACATACAGATCAGCACACCATGGCGCACCCACATACAGATCAGCACACCATGGTGCACCCACATACAGATCAGCACACCATGGTGCACCCACATACAGATCAGCACACCATGGCGCACCCACATACAGATCAGCACACCATGGTGCACCCACATTCACAGATCCAGTGCTTCTATTCTTTCATTGTGTCTGCACCAAATGTAATAAACAGATCAAACAAATGCCTTACATTCTACTCAGATTGTTCGGGAAATTCCTGCCAAGTCAGGGTTGCCAGAGATTTCTCATTATAATTTGTGTATTTGATACATTTACCTACTGTACAACCACTGCCTGAATCACAAGCTGGCACACAAGGGAAAGAGTTAATAACTACCATGAGGATTAAGTACACAGGCGCCACAGGCCCCAGTGTGTCGGAAGGGTCAGCCTCTGTATAATACACAGCCGCCACAGGCCCCAGTGTGTCGGAAGGGTCAGCCTCTGTATAATACACAGGTCAATGCAACACATTGTACAGTACTGTTCTAAACATTCTAACAGACATCTTCTACAAGAGAAGGTTGGAGGGAGGTTATCTCCCGAATTATTAACGATAAGCAATTATACATATTTTAGCGCATTCGTTTAATCTTGTTATCAGTTAGCAATCTCAGCCTACACATCATTTATGACATTGGCATGTCCATGAGGCATTTCCTTGGGATGAGTAGGGGAAAAGCTGTATATTAAAAGGTAGATCATCTATGGAACAAGAGTTGCATTGGGTTCTGCTGATGGTAGATTGGAGATGTGTATGTAAATATATCATACGGCTGCCTATGGATGAAAGATGTGTGCCTGTTGATGTTTTGAGGATGGCACAAAGATGGGGCAAATAAGAGGACAGAATAAATACATATCTGATTAATTCCATCTTATTATATATCATAGTGCAGTTCTAACTGATCTATTGAGAGCTCACATGTATTTTCATCAGATGTCGGTCCCAAAACCTCCTATATAATGACATTTTTTAACAGTTCCATTCATTAAACATTTTTACAACCTGTAAGGAGGAAATAGAGACTGCCTATTGTTTTAATAATCACTGTCTGCCATTGTACACATTCACACTTTAAAATCAGACAGTGAACAGTTTGCACCCAGGAAAATAGGATGGAAATACATTTTAGAACTAGGCTTTCTCAGCTTTTAGGAATCACTCACACAAAAAACAATACTTCTGACATTCAGAAAGGGGGAACACAATGATATGATTGAAACATTTGTTTTATACATCTCTCACATTTTCCTTTTCACTGCTCTTGTGGTCTGGGCTGGTCATTCTGTATACCTTGTGTACATTTGTAACTCTAATTGTCACAAGGGATGATTGGGGTGCACACCTCCTCCACATTACATACCATGGTGGGGGCACAATTCCCACCCTCGGTGAAATAACAGGATGGTATCCCTAGGGTAACCCCCAAAAATAATTACCTGCTTTATCTAGGGGGTTGTGTGTGCTGCTTCCTTTTAATATTTATAAGTACACAATCAACAAATTAAAAATATAATCTTTATTTTCGGTATTTTATTGATAGAAATATATGGGTACCATTGATTGATGGAGGGCAGAGTCCTTGTCAATAACTGCTCCTTTTATAATTGTGGGAGTAAAACTCTATAAGTGCATGTTCAATATACAATGTATGTGAACACTTTTTTCCCCAGGACCCCACAGGCATATGATTTTGATAGTATCACGTGTTATTCAATGGTACCCTCCTCATTGCAAGAATAACCTCTGCTCGCGGGGGAGAGAATATCCACCTTGGCACAAACAGACCAAACAACATGTTCATTGTATCTGTCATACAGATGGACAATCTTCATAGTAACATTGATGTGACTCATCTCAGGATTCATCTGATTATATCATTTCAGAAAATAGGAATTGTGTTTAGGTGAATCATTGTTTAGTTACGGTAATTTCAGCAGGAAATAGTGGTGCGTCACAATCTGTGTAATGTTTCCTTGGGATCCACCACACTTTGTCTGTAAAAACTTTAGTTAAATGAAAAGGAAATGTCTTACATGTTATATTTTGTAAAAGTAGACAAAATTAGTTTTTTTGTGTGTGCAATATGGCTCATTCAGAGAAAAATTGAATAGCCATATTGCACATTGCATTACAAAGTTGGAACAAAATATTCTTGTTTACTTGCAAACTAATTAGATTGCTGAGGTCACATGACAACTTATGCATGTGGGACTAACACCAACTTCAAATTCAACTTTCTATGGAAAACGGTATGGTTTGGTAGTGTCACTACAACAATGACACAGAATCATGCTCTTGAAACTTATTACAAAAACGTGTAATTTTTTATTTTTAAATGTATTATTGTGGGGACATATGACCAACGTCTGCATTTCTAGTGTAGTTAGAGAAAGGATATACTTTGTGCGGTTATTTTATATGTTACGGGGGTGTTTCCTTCTGCCTGCGTAAACAAAATTATCACACATGAGAGAAAAATATCAATACGTGTGTTTTCAATAATTGCTAGAAATGTTTGGGAGAAAACACATTCCACGTGTCTAATTCCTCGTGGTGTGTACTTTGTGAAAATATATACTTTAGTGGGAGTCATTTTAATACTAGGAAGTAGTTTGGCTAATAAATTCCAGCGCGAAGAGTCTTACACAATTCTACTACTTTGGGGCCTGTATTGTCAATGCCCTCCCCAGGACCCTGGTGCCTCTTAAACTGAAATAAATAATGAGACCAAACCGTAATTATATGGAAAATAATGGTAAAGGCCACAGCTTTATTAATATATATATATATATATATATATATATATATATATATATATATATATATATATATATATATATATATATATATTAATTAAATTAATTATATCATACATCCACTTTTCATTAAAACACTCATATCAACAACCTTAGACTTACCGGCCTTAAAGCTGCAGTTCAGTCAATATCCTGCATGTGTTTTTTTTAATAAATCGGTTCTGTAGTAAGAAAAAATACTTTTAACATTTTCTGTTTAAAAAACAACAACTTTGAAAGACCAATTTTCTTGTATTCTATTTTAACAAGTATTTACTAAGGCACTGCCCCTTCATGTCCTGTCACAAGCCCTGGCACACCCCTTTGTCAGCCCTGCCCTCCCTCTAGCACATGTCAGTGCAGGAGTGCTCATGAATCCACTGAGAGAAAGAAGCAGAAGAAAAACAGATCCCTTCACTAATGATGTCACCAAATTTCGCCGATCAATAAATGGAGAACAAATTGACCTGCAGCTATACAGTTCTTTAGGTAATTACAGATTGCCCACATGAAACTATTGAAGTAAAAAAATAAATTAAAAAAAAAAAAAAAAAAGACTGAACTGCAGCTTTAAGGTAAATGATGATTGTGAAGGTCGGGGTAAAGATGGCTGCTGTTAATCTGTTAATACAGGTCAAGCCTGCCATTACCTCTACCTATCAATAATACAGTGTATTATGTTAGGTTATACATGTATGTGTGTCTGTATTGTAAACCTGGTTCCAGCACCTCAGGGACCAGGGGTTAATGTGATTGCAGGAGAAATGTTGCAGAGCTGTCTGTAACCTTTCCCTGTAACACTTTGTATGTTACTCTTTTTATATTGCATTTCTTCCCACCAATCAGGGGCTGTGCACGTAGCCAGCACCTTCCTACCCGCCAATCAGGGGCTGGGTACGTAGCCAGAACTTTCCTACCCACCAATCAGGGGCTGGGCACATAGCACCTTCCTGCCCACCAATCAAGGACTGGGCACATAGCACCTTCCTACCCACCAATCAGGGGCTGGGCACATAGCACCTTCCTGCCCACCAATCAGGGACTGGGCACATAGCACCTTCCTACCCACCAATCAGGGGCTGGGCACGTATACAGCACCTTCCTACCCACCAATCAGGGGCTGGGCACGTATACAGCACCTTCCTACCCACCAATCAGGGGCTGGACAGGTAGGAAGCACCTTCCTACCCGCCAATCAGGGTCTGGGCACATAGCACCTTCCTGCCCACCAATCAAGGACTGGGCACATAGCACCTTCCTACCCACCAATCAGGGGCTGGGCACATAGCACCTTCCTGCCCACCAATCAGGGACTGGGCACATAGCACCTTCCTACCCACCAATCAGGGGCTGGGCACGTATACAGCACCTTCCTACCTACCAATCAGGGGCTGGGCACGTATACAGCACCTTCCTACCCACCAATCAGGGGCTGGACAGGTAGGAAGCACCTGGCCCTGAATGTTTCAATCTTGTGGGTTAAGGGTATAAACAGGTGGGGAGGGATAGCCCTAGTTAGCTCAAGCTCCAGTTCTGGTGGTGATTGCCGGCTGCAGATACAGAGCTCCAGTGCTTGTCCCAGGCCTGATAAACAGTCCCTGTAGGCACTGTGCAGGAAGAAGGAAGATAACAGGGGAAATCTCTGCAAGGAGATCCCTGCATCTAGGACTGCAGAGTATCCCCCGTTTTCCCCAGTTGTGAGTATGTGTGTTATCTGTGTATTTGTACTGTTGTGGATTACTGTTCCAATAAATTAATTTTATAAACTCTTGTGTTTCTGTCTGGCGATATTGATCCATGGTATTAGTCCTGGTCTCCTGTGACAATGATAAATAAATATCAATATACAATTAAAATTACACAAAACAAATAAAACCTACAAATTAAACAACTAAACTGAAATAAATTCAAGGGAGGGAGGGTGACGAAGGTAAGATTTAAATATTAATGTCTACCTGACAAAGCTCCCCTCTGTATACTCTCCCCCCAACTGACTACCCCATGAGCAAAATACATCCCAGACCCGCGCAACTACAACTGCCTCAGCGACATTCGATCGCAAAACAAACCACCCCACTAAACCAAATTAAAAAAAAGGCGCCCTTTAAAAACTACTTGCAAAGCGAGACCAGATGATAGGCCTTGCAAGACCATGGGACAGAATCTGAGCGGACAAGCTGTTTCCTGGTCAAAGACTAAGGTCCTGCCCAAACTGTATGTAAACCTTCTGGTACTCAGGAGAACACGGGCACTACCATTTACTACAGTATTTCCGTGTTTACAATGAGCACAGAGGTGGGCCACCTATTTTTCAATGTAGCCATAGGTGTGGGAATGAGAAGTGAAAATCGCCACACCATGTAAAAATTGAGGAATGAGGTTGCTCAATCGAACATTTAAAAACAACACACACTGTTCGTCTGCTTCACTGACCTCAGCACTATCACCTGCTGCGTCACTCACCTCAGCACTATCACCTGCTGCTGCTTCACTCACCTCAGCACTATCACCTGCTGCTGCGTCACTCACCTCAGCACTATCACCTGCGGCTGCTTCCCTCACCTCAGCACTATCACATGCTGCTGCTTCACTCACCTTAGCACTCTTACCTGCTGCTGCGTCACTCACCTCAGCACTATCACCTGCTGCGTCACTCACCTCATCACTATCACCTGCTGCTGCGTCACTCACATCAGCACTATCACCTGCTGCGTCACTCACCTCATCACTATCACCTGCTGCTGAGTCACTCACCTCAGCACTATCACCTGCTGCTGCTTCACTCACCTCAGCACTATCACCTGCTGCTGCGTCACTCACCTCAGCACTATCACCTGCGGCTGCTTCCCTCACCTCAGCACTATCACATGCTGCTGCTTCACTCACCTTAGCACTCTTACCTGCTGCTGCGTCACTCACCTCAGCACTATCACCTGCTGCGTCACTCACCTCATCACTATCACCTGCTGCTGCGTCACTCACATCAGCACTATCACCTGCTGCGTCACTCACCTCATCACTATCACCTGCTGCTGCGTCACTCACCTCAGCACTATCACCTGCTGCTGCTTCCCTCAGAAGTGTATGTACAGAGCTCCTAGGCATTGTGGAATCAGGTTGTATTCTTCTTTTCATTTGTGTTATTTTGGAGTGAAACTGTGGGGGATTGTGTGTTTTGTAGAGGTTTAAAGGTTGTTTTTGGGGTTTAAAAACCGTTTTTGGTTCTTCACCCAGACACTGCAGTATTTTTCAACCCAGCACAAGCTGCACTTTGGCTGGCTGGAAACTGCAGCTTTCAACCCCTCTCCCCTCCCCAAACACTGGTTGTTTTACTGGTTGTTTTCCCTTTATTTCTTAAGCCTGATTCCTCTTTTCTCACCTGCAATTAAGAGCTCTGTGTCTTTTCTTTAAAGACTTATAAATTGTGTGGCTTATTACAACAGAGAGAGAGTAATAAGGGGAAAGAGAGAAGAACTACAGCAGGGTTTAAAAGCTGTCTTTTTTCCCCCTCCCTTTGCAGAGAGGTTAATTGGTTCTTAAAAGGACAGTTCCTCTTTGCACCTTTTCTCTCTAAACACTACCTCCTCCCCTGACTAAAAGGCTTAATATTATCATGCCTAAGGGTGGTAGGAGTAGTGTGGCAATGGGGACCACACCCGGATACAGGACACCAAAAACTGTGGCCCCTAGGAGCAACACTCTTAGTCACAGCCCTAGGCCTGGTCATTCCAGTGCCCTGGCCACGCCTCCCCCAGCGCCTGTTAGCAGAGTGGCCCCTGCGGCCCCAGTTCAAACATGGGCGCAGATAACAGCTGCAGGCATCAACCCCAGCAACAACAATGCTGGGGCCACACCCGGTGTGAGCAGGAAGCTTGGGGTGAGATGCCCAATGTCACCTGGCCTTAACATGGAGATCTATGTAAGGGCTGTGGCAGACGTTGTGGGTCCCTCTGCTGTGGTGGCGGCCAGCAAGATGTATGGGAGGGGCATTTTCTTCCTCCGTACGCTGGCTGCCACCCACACCCTGGTGCAGAAAGGCATCAATGTAGGGGGGATCTATATCCCTATAGAACCCATGGAGGGGTTAGGCACAAAGGTCATCCTTTCAAATGTGCCCCCCTTCATCCCAGACAGCCTCTTGCGGCCGCACCTGCAAACCCTGGGAGACATTAAGTCTCCTATAACAAAATTGCCTAGGCTGCAGGGATAGGGCGCTGAGGCATGTGCTCTCATTTAGGCGTCAGGTACAACTGCTGCTGCCGGGGAGCACAGAATCTGTGGAGGGTTCCTTTAGGGTACCCTACGAGGGCATTCAATATACTTTTTTCTATGGCACAGAGGGGGTTAGGTGTTATCTGTGCAAGGAGCTGGGGCACACTCGTAGGAGTTGCCCCAAAGGGAACAGGAATCCCACCTCAGCTCCTGCACCCGCCCCTCCCTCTGCCAAGACACCCGGTACCACTGTGCCTACCACAGCGGGGCCCTCGAGAGCCCAGGTCCCCCCTGGGACCGTAGGAGATGTCGCTGCCCCATCTCGGGCGGTGACGTCTGCACCTCTCCCAAAAGAACAGAGGCAGAAGGTAAAGCCCTCGAGGGCCCAGGTCCCCCCTGGGACCGCAGAAGATGTCGCTGCCCCATCTCGGGCGGTGACATCTGCACCTCTCCCTAAAGATCAGAGAGAGAATGTAAAAGCCACCCCACAACAGTCACCCTCTGTTGTCGCTGTCCCCCCCCAAGAACAGCTTACCCCCTATGTAAGCACCGTACAGGGTGCGGGGGAGCAGGAGGAAGCTCCTGCTGGGGAGGCAGCGGCACCCTCTCCTGGGGAATCAATCCCCAGGAAGAGCAAATTTAAAAATAAAAACAAGAGGGCGTTTGAGGAGGTCGAGAAGGGTGAAACGGATTACGTTCACCCGCGGATGTCTTCAAAAGGGAACGCAACATCGTTTCCGCACGAGGTGGCTCCATCCGGCCCACTGGTTGAGATTAATCAGTGTGAGCCGGATCCCATAAATGTACAACCCCCCCCCCCCCTCGAGGATCTGGAGGGAATGCAAGAGGAGGTACCTGACGTCTCTGGGGTGGAGGGCCAAAGTGCTCAACAGCATGAGGCCTTACCCCTAGAGATAGACGTTGGGGAGCCGCCCAACGCCCCTCTGGGTTGGAGAGCATCCCCCGGAGACTTGTGTTTCGGTGAATTTACCCCACCGGACAAAAAAGATACCTGTCTTCGGGGACCCGGGGGTCGACCGGGAACCCCTTCCAGTTGTACCACCTTCGGGTGACGCACATAGGGATAAAAGGCCCCGGTTTGCATCACCAGAGGAAGGAGATGGGTTAGGGCTGACCCCCGTGGGTGGGGGTTTGGAGGGTGTTTTGGTGAGCACTTCCGATTACATCTGGGAGTTGTCTGACCTGAACCCTCTTAGTGCGGAGTTTTGGGCAGGCAGTTCATTGGGAGTGAATGCTGGGATAGACCCTCCCTTTGAGGTCCTTGCTAGTGAGTGCCCTCCCACAGTTGGTGAGGGCCCTCCCGCGGATGGTAAGGGCCCTCCCGCGGATGGTGAGGGCCCTCCCGCGGATGGTGAGGGCCCTCCCGCGGATGGTAAGTGCCCTCCCACGGATGGTGAGGGCCCTCCCGCAGGTGATGCGAACACCCATGGCATGCCATTCATCTGTATGGCACTTGAGGAAACTAGTAGGGCATTGTGTGCTTCTGTGGCCCCCGAGGACTCTCGGGAGACCACTGCCTCTGCCATGTCGCAACCAGCTGCCCCTGAACATCCTGACTCGGGGATGGAGGTGGAGAGCACAGTGGACCCCCTCCTTGAAACACCGAGGTGGGGATCCAATCTAGGGCTGAGAGAGGCCCCCGCAGAGAAGGACGGGGGTCTTGAATTCTCCAGCCAAGAGGAGCCTGGGGAGTTGGGGCTCAGAGGGGAGTCCTCTGGCACCATGGAGTCGGTGGACTCCTCGATCCCTGTTATCCCTGCCCGGGAGATAGATAGTTTCCTGGATGATACCCTCTGTAGACACGGACATACGAAGGTGCAGTTGGCCCTTGAGAGGTGGAAGGATGCTTCGGTCATTCTCCACTCTCTCAGAGTATATATCAAGGCTAACCACAAGGCCAAACTTTCCGGGACTATCGAACATGTTCGGGTCCTAAACTTTAACAAAGTGTTGCGAGAGCACGTAAAGGCTTCTCGGGGTATAGTACCCTGAGCGCCTATGGGAAGCAAGACTCTTGATTACCAATGGCTTTGAGCATCGGTACGCTAAACGTAAATGGATGTAAGGACGGGTTTTGCAGGTTCCAGGTACTCTCCTTCTTACAAAAGGGAAAGTATTCTGTGAGTTTCCTGCAGGAAACCCATACCACTCCAGAGGCTGAAGCCAGCTGGCATCTGGAGTGGCGAGGCAAGGTCTTTTTCAGCCACCTCACTTCGACATCTTGTGGGGTGGTGACCCTGTTCTCCGAATCCTTTCAACCTGAGTTGCTGTTTGCCAAAACTGTTGTTCCAGGTCGCCTGTTGCATCTCAGGGTCCGGCACGAGGACTACACGTTTAATTTCTTGAACGTGTATGCTCCTGCATCCGGACCCCTAAGAAGGCAGTTCTTCGTCAGATTGTCCGAATACCTGGAGACAGTCGACGCGGACGAACACGTGGTGCTCGGGGGTGATTTTAACTGCAGCCTCGAGGCTCTGAGGGACCGGAATGGTCCGGAGCCACACCCGAGTTCTGCGTCGGCCTTGCGGGAGGTCATCACCCGCTACTCCTTGGTAGACGTCTGGCGAGAAAAACATCCCGGGGTATCCACTGAGTTCACCTATGTTAGAGTGTTTAGAGGTGGACGGATATCCTGGTCCCGGATCGATAGGCTGTACATATCCAGCCACAGCCTGACGTGAGCTCAGTCCAGTACCATTAGGCTAGCGCCGTTTTCGGACCACAATTGTATGTCCGTGACGGTGGCGCTAATACCAGCAGCGCCCTCGGCCGCCTATTGGCATTTCAACAATATGTTGTTGGAGGACAAGGGGTTTGCGACGTCGGTCCGAGACTTTTGGATGGCCTGGAGAGGCTGCAGGTCAGACTTTGCCACGTTAGAGCAGTGGTGGGACGTGGGCAAGGTTCATCTGCGCCTCGTTTGTCAAGAGCACACTAAAGGTGCCAGCAGGCGGCGCGATGCTGAGATCGAGACCCTTATGGAAGAGGTGCTCGATCTCGAGAGGCGGCTGTCTGTGGCAGGAGACCAATTCCTGCAGTGTGCGTACGTGGAGAGGAAGTGCGCTCTCCGGGACTTGGAAGATCGGAGAGCTCGGGGGGCGTATGTGCGATCCCGCATCCACTTCCTTCGGGAAGAAGGTCGCGGGTCGCGCCTCTTCTATGCGCTGGAGAAAAAGAGGGGAAACCGTAAACATATCACCTGCTTTCTAGCAGAGGACGGTACCCCTCTGACTGACCCGGAGAGCATCCGGGACAGAACCCGGAGGTTTTTCGTAGATCTTTTCTCTCCGGAGTCCATCCAGCCGGATGCGTGCAGGGTCTTATGGGAGGGGCTTCCCACGGTCGGCGAGGGTGGAAGAGAGCGGCTTGAGTTACCTTTGACTCTGGCCGAGCTCTCTGAAGCTCTTAATCTCATGTCCCACAGAAAAGCGCCAGGGCTAGACGGGCTGACTGTGGAGTTCTTCCGGTTTTTCTGGGAGATGCTGGGACCTGATTTCACCGAGGTCCTGGCCGAAGCCCTGGAGACTGGTGAGATGCCCCTTTCATGTCGGCGGGCAATACTGTCTCTGCTGCCGGAGAAGGGGGATCTCCGCCAGATCTCTAACTGGCGACCGGTCTCACTGCTCAGCACGGATTATAAGATCGTAGCCAAAGCGCTCTCGCTGAGGCTCAAGTCGGTGCTGGCAGAAGTGATTCACCCCAACCAGTCATATACTGTCCCGGGCCGGAGCATTCATGACAACATTTTTCTGGTCCGGGACCTGCGACACCACGTGCAGAGGACTGGTCTGTCACTCGTCCTCCTGTCCCTAGATCAGGAGAAGGCGTTTGACAGGGTGGATCACCGTTACCTCATGCAGACCCTGCGGGAGTTTGGCTTTGGCCCACAATTTGTGGGCTTTCTCTGGATGCTGTACGCCTCTGCAGAGTGTCTGATAAAAATTAATTGGTCCCTGACAGCACCTTTTGTGTTTGGTCGGGGAGTACGTCAGGGGTGTCCCCTGTCTGGGCAACTATACGCGCAGGCCATCGAGCCCTTCCTCTGCCTACTGAGGAGGAGGCTCACTGGGCTGGTGCTGCGGGAGCACAGCATGCGGGTAGTCCTGTCGGCTTATGCCGATGACGTGCTCCTCGTGGCTCAGGACCTAGATGATCTGGAGCGGGCACAAGCGTGCCAAGAGGTCTACACCGCGGCCTCTTCTGCTCGGATCATCTGGAGGCGGGTATTTCTTGGGAACGAGGGCGGGAGTCCCCGGTGGAGAGAGCTCTATTCAGCTTTGGTTCCCCGTCCCGCCGGGGATTTGAGTTGGAGGGTCCTCCATGGTGCACTGAGCACAGGAGAGTACTTGGCACACTTCACGGACTCCCCCGCCGCCTGTCCCTTCTGTGGCGAGCGGGAGTCCGTATTCCACATTTATCTGAGCTGCGCCAGACTGCAGCCCCTCTTATCCACCTTGAGGAGCCTTCTTCTGCAGTTCTGGCTGGGTTTTTCCCCTCATCTTTTTATTTTTGGGTGCCCAGTGTCCCGAGACAATAAGCCTAGGGATCTCCTAGTCAACCTGCTCCTGGCAGTGGCTAAGGTAGCCATTTACAAGACCAGGAGGCAGTGTTTGGAGAGGGGGGTCCCAATGAACATCGTGGCAGTATTCCGGGCGCTGGTGCACTCCCGTATTCGGGCAGAGTTCACGTACGCCGAGTCCGCTGGGACGGTTTCGGAGTTTGCCTCCCAGTGGGCGTTAGGCGGGGTGCTCTGCTCGGTATCCCCCATCATGGGTTCTTTTGAGTTAACCCTTCTTTTTTAAGTGCACTTTTTACAGTGCACTTGTTGGTTCCCTTATATATTTGTTTAACTGGTTTTTCTTTGTTCTACTTGGCAACAAGTAGAATTGCTGTTTAACTGATCAGTATTAAACCAGATCAAAATAGGCTGCTTCCCTCACCTCTATCACCTGCTGCTGGTTCACTTTGTTGACTCATTCAGAAAGCGGAAACCAGCACACGCCGTCAGGAAAAAGTTTATTTTACTGTGGGAGCTGGCAAACTCAAATTCGCCACTTTCATGGCCAATTCACCACTTGTGGCGATTGGCGACAGGGTTGCCCACCTCCGAGCTAGAATGATACATTTTAATCCAAAGTCTAAAGTTAGAAGTCTTGATATTCTTCTCATTAATTGTAATTGTTTGCCACAAAGATTATCAGCCAGAATGTTTTGTTGGGAAATATATTTTTCCCTTGTCTATATTCCCTGGGCATGTACTTTCAGAAAATATATACTTTTGTGGAATATTTTTATTGTAGGGTGTAGTTTTGCCTTGCCAATGATAGCATGCAACTTTTAGATTCAGCTCCAAAATATGCTGGTTTGAACAGTCGGCAACTACCCTTGGCAGTGAAAAGGTTAAATCTAGGTGGAGAGATTGTTTCACTTCTGTGATACTCACCCAGTGATTGGATTTCTTTAATTAACACACAAGAAAAAGTCTTCTCATTTAAAAAATGATTGTCAACATATTGGACCAAATAGAAACTCTGCTTAGGTCCAATCACCTTAAAAGCTACGATGATTAAGGGATTATGGCATCTCCCACTACAGTGGCTATCAAATGAGCATTTGAAATGCAATGTCACCAGCTCTGCTGCTGTCACTGCCTCTGTATCAATGCAGGTGTAGGGTCACATGATCCGCGTTGATGACTTGTTTTAATTCCTTTATTCTTTGCTGATTTTCTGCTTGTCAGTGAGATGAATGGTCCTATTATACATAGCACCAGACAAGATCTGCTTGTTCCATGTAGGCATCTAGAAATGACTGTGTATATGCAAGTATGCATAATAAACGCCTTTCTATAAAAACGGTATCATTTCATTTAAAGGAGCCAACGCTGTCGACATTGGTGTAGGTTATTGTCTATTTTTGTATGGTGATGAGTGGAAGATATTACAATGCCAAACATTCAAACCATAATTGTACAGTACGTGCTTCACTGCTGTATTCCATAAAGACGGTAACTATCAGGATCACATGATTTCTGCCAAATGTATATTTCTAAAGAAGAGCATCATTGAGTTTAGTATGTCAGAAACAGTAGTATACAGTATCTGCCAATAATACCATGCTGGTAAACAATACTTCCAGGTCTACATATGGCAAATGTATACATAAAATACCAGAACTACTCAAAGTATTGCTATTGGCCAAAACTACAATTTTGAAAATGATTTATCTAACTGTAAATTGCAGGCAACTAAACATTGGATATTTACTCTGACAGAAAGATTTTGTGTCCCTCAACAAAGCCTTAATAAAAAAATAATAATAATAATAATAGCAATAATGACAAGTTGACAACATTCTAGGTATGAAGGTTTTATGGCAATTTTGCAATTAAATTGATGCTGAGAGACATTTCCATGCTGTATCCCGTAGCATCATTATATAACATAGCATCATTATATACGTAGCATCATTATATACGTAGCATCATTGTATCCCATAGCATCATTATGTCCATAGCATCATTATATACCATAGCATCATTATATACTGTGTAACATCTTAAAGTGTCGCATTGAAAGTGTCTACAGTTAATTTTGGAGTTGAAATTGGAGGTGAAAATTGGACAACAACAAATTTGCAACTGTGAGAACGTAACTTTCTAAACGCTGTGATTATTTGTACTCTTCCTATCCCCCAGTAACTGGGAATCTCTCCTCCTGCATCTCACTATGCCCTCACTATTGTTTTTTCTGTTTAATGTTTCCTCACTCCTTTGTGAGCGTTTCTGTTTTTTCCAACTTCCCCACTCTCCACTGCAACATTATTTATACACCTCCCTCCCAACAACTTCTTTACCCCTCAATAAAAAAACACCCACACAAATCCTCTATTCACACCCTCTATCTACTCCTTCCTGCTGCTGGGGATCTCCCCTAAGTCTGAACCCAGACATACACACCTGCTCTCACCCATACCTCCCTGCAATCTCTTCCCCTGTAAATGGTGTTAACCTTCTGATTTAATACTGACTAACCTTAAAACTCACCCCACAAATCAAGCATCCCAATAGCCTGCACTCATGGCTATTGTCCCATACCCACAGTCAATCTTACCATCCATTGTGGCTTAGCACTGCCAATAAAAATAGATGTTGGCCTAAACCTCTCTTGTAATAAGATCAGTGCCAGAGGATAGAGAGAAGATTAATATACATGGAAGAAAAGTTTGGTTTGTGTCTAGCTCACCTCTCCAGAAGTTTACACAGGTTTTTTTAATCAAAGTTTTGTTATTGCAAAACTGGGGCCAAAAAGAAGCATCATAATTATTGTAGGATACAAATTCCATTGCTGTTTTTTGCACAAGTATTGTAGCTGCGAGACTAAGATAAACAGCCCTCAGTGAAGAGACAAAGAAGTGAATGTGTATTATTATCATTGGTATAGCAAGTAGTTCCTTCTATCTATCTGTTTATCTATCCATCTATCCATCTGTCTTCATCTGTCTGTCTGTCTTTATCTATCTATCTATCTATCTATCTATCTATCTATCTATCTATCTATCTATCTATCTATCTATCTATCTATCTATCTATCTATCTGTTTGTCTGTCTGTATCAATCTATCTATCTATTTTCCATCTATCTATATATTTGTCTGTCTAACTGTATCTATCTATCCATCCAACTATAGCTACCCATCCATCCATCTGTCTGAATCTACTGCACCGACACACTTTATTCGAGCAAATACCCAGTATGTACCTGGCAGATACCTGGAATGCGCCGCTCCTTACCTCTGACAAGCCCCGTTGCGTTTGCCTTTCCAGCCTGGGTTCATGCCTGGCTGACGGGCGGCTGATCTGTTAAATGATAATGATTAGGATTTAATAGGCTGCAATGCTTCGCGTGTCTACCAGATGGCATAAATTCATGAATTGTAATGCAGTATATATATATATACTGTGCAGTATTGCAGCCAGTGGGAATAAAATGCTTCAATCCCTGCCTAGAAAATAACCCAATGCACTCGGGCAGAAAACAGTCACAAACCTCAATACACCCGGGTATACCCGAATTTGAGGAACTAGCCGTGCTCGAATAAAGTGTGTCGCCAGTGTATCTCTATCCATCTATCTATGTCTATCTTTCTATCTATATATATCGATATCCATCTATCTATATATCTATATTCATTTATATCCCTATCCATAAACATCTCTCTCTCTCTCTCTCTCTCTCTCTCTCTCTCTCTCTCTCTCTCTCTCTCTCTCTCTCTCTCTCTCTCTCTCTCTCTCTCTCTCTCTCTCTCCCTCTCCCTCTCTCTCCCTCTCTCTCTCTCTCTCTCTCTCTCTCTCTCTCTCTCTCTCTCTCTCTCTCTCTCTCTCTCTCTCTCTCTCTCTCTCTCTCTCTCCCTCTCCCTCTCTCTCCCTCTCTCTCCATGTCCGTCTTTCTGTCTGTCTGTCTGTATCTATCATCCATCCAACTATATCTTTGTATTTCTCTGTCTATCCGTATCTATCTATCTATCTATCTATCTATCTATCTATCTATCTATCTATCTATCTATCTATCTACCTATCTATCTATCTATCCATCCATCTGTATCTATCTGTGCCTATCTGTATATGTCACTATATCTATCTATCCGTCTATCTATCTGTCTATCTATCTCAATGTCCTGTTTAGTGCATACACAGAGCGAGCCTCACACCTACCTGCTTCCGTTCTAACGCCTGCTGCGGATGTACAAAACCACCCACCAAATATTATCCCAAGGAAACAGTGCAAATTGTTACACGGTGCCTGGTTATTTTCTGAAACTAAGAGATGCATGTTTCCAAATCAGTATTTACTATAAAAGTAAAATATTCATTTTTAGGGCTTAATATGTAGGTTGCAGAACATTCTGGCTTCACATTGTTAAAGCGAAAGCTTTGCACATAGAGTACGCCACTTTCACATTAATGTATTAGATGCTTTGCATTCATTTCACTCAGACCATTTACATGGATTCTTAAGGGGATTAGAGATGGTGTTACTTGGGGTGCACTTTATAGAAGGTAGGAATTTTACCATACGCTGACATCACTTTGTCCCCCTGTTGTGGGTCAATGCAGCTAGGGTTGCCAGGTGTCCAGTATTGAACCGGACTGTCCTGTATTTGGGCACTCTGTCCAGTAAAAAATGAGAGGTAATACTGGGCATGTATGTGTATACCGGTGTTACCTCTCTGGACATGTATGTGTATACCGGTGTTACCTCTCTGGGTGTGTACGTGTATACCGGTGTTACCTCTCTGGGCGTGTATGTGTATACCGGTGTTACCTCTCTGGACATGTATGTGTATACTGGTGTTACCTCTTTGGACATGTATGTGTTTAACGGTGTTACCTCTCTGGACATGTATGTGTATACTGGTGTTACCTCTCTGGGTGTGTATGTGTATACCGGTGTTACCTCTCTGGGCGTATATGTGTATACCGGTGTTACCTCTCTGGGCGTGTATGTGTATACCGGTGTTACCTCTCTGGACATGTATGTGTATACCGGTGTTACCTCTCTGGACATGTATGTGTATACCGGTGTTACCTCTCTGGACATGTATGTGTATACCGGTGTTACCTCTCTGGACATGTATGTGTATACTGGTGTTACCTCTCTGGACATGTATGTGTATAACGGTGTTACCTCTCTGGACATGTATGTGTATACTGGTGTTACCTCTCTGGACATGTATCTGTGTACTGGTGTTACCTCTCTGAACATGTATGTGTATACCGGTGTTACCTCTCTGGGTGTGTATGTGTATACTGGTGTTACCTCTCTGCACATGTATGTGTATACTGGTGTTACCTCTCTGGACATGTATGTGTGTACTGGTGTTACCTCTCTGAACATGTATGTGTATACCGGTGTTACCTCTCTGGGTGTGTATGTGTATACTGGTGTTACCTCTCTGCACATGTATGTGTATACTGGTGTTACCTCTCTGGGTGTGTATGTGTATACTGGTGTTACCTCTCTGGACATGTATGTGTATACTGGTGTTACCTCTCTGGACATGTATGTGTATTCCGGTGTTACCTTTCTGGACATGTATGTGTATACCGGTGTTACCTCTGTGGACATGTATGTGTATACCGGGTTTACCTCTCTGGACATGTATGTGTGTACTGGTGTTACCTCTCTGGACATGTATGTGTATACCGGTGTTACCTCTCTGGACATGGATGTGTATACCGGTGTTACCTCTCTGGGTGTGTATGTGTATACTGGTGTTACCTCTCTGCACATGTATGTGTATACCGGTGTTACCTCTCTGGGTGTGTATGTGTATACTGGTTTTACCTCTCTGGACATGTATGTGTATACTCGTGTTACCTCTCTGGACATGTATGTGTATACCGGTGTTACCTCTCTGGACATGTATGTGTGTACTGGTGTTACCTCTTTGAACATGTATGTGTATACCAGTGTTACCTCTCTGGACATGTATGTGTATACCAGTGTTACCTCTCTGGACATGTATGTGTGTACTGGTGTTACCTCTGTAGACATAGTGACCTGACCGGCTTGGGATGCTGCGGGATTTCCCTGAGCAGGGAGAGAGCAGGACTGTCACTAGGGTTATGCAGGCAGGGGAAGTGTGTGTGTCTCGAGCGTGTCGCACCTTTCACCATTGTGTCCAGTATTTTTGGAGAAGCCACCTGGCACCCCTAAATGCAGCAGTCAAGTCTGAGTTCACACAAACTGAGTCTGCCATTGGAACAGACACAAAACGTAATTGTTCGTTCCTTCGCTGCCACAGGGGCAAAGAACATATCCTCATCAGTTTCAAGCCCCTCCAGCAGTGTAGGAGTTAAATCTGATATAGGTGCTAAACAATTGAATTCCACAGGGTGCTAGTACAGGGTGCTAATACAGGGTGCTAATATAGTGTGCGAATACAGGGTGCTAATACAGGGTGCTAAATCAGGCTGTTTTATACACAGTCACAAAGTGTAATACTTGCCCTTTGGTAAAGGACATACAGAACTTGAAGAGATGCGCATGTGAACTTGTTTACACGCACAATATTAGCATTATCTGAACTAGGATTGGAGTTTCAGACGTATTTAAGTTCAGGAATCACTGTGCCTGAGTTTCAATCTTTACACCATTCCCACACCCAAACACCACCATTTCACTCACATAATATTGTCCAAAGGAAAAAAAACTAGTTGTCACAGGAATCATAACAACCCTTATTGTAAAATAAGCAGGCGGGGCTGCAATTAGCTATAGAGCTGCTCCCCTTGCAAACAGAGGGCCTAGGATTATTGCAAAATCATTTATATCTTCCAGGCCAGTAAACCTCAGTGTCTGCACTATATGTTAGCATAAGAATGGAAGCAGGCCCTGTGAACCTCTCCAACCTACTGACCCTTCTCCCCAGAAAAGAATGCAGCACTTTAAGTCTTCCCAGTCTCTCCAACAGGCTTGAGCCTAAATTCCTAATCATGGTAATTTAATATATCTTAAGCCCCTGGCTGCTTTATTTTAGCTGTTCTATAGTTTGTTTTAGGCATTCACTGGCTCTCACCCCATCATTAGAGCTCCTTATTTGACGAATGTAAGGGTCTGCTATGAGACTACAAGTCTCTTTTCATCTTCTAAGTAAGCTGTGCTGCCATGTAATTAGAATGGTATTCCCAGCTATTGAGTCTTTTCATAGGAGCTTAACAAAAACTTGCAGGAGTTGAATATTCCCAAACTATAAACCCAGCGTCTAAAGCAAATATGTTCAGTTAAAAGGAACCTTGGCAGTTTTTTTCTGCAGAGACAGACTACATACAAAAGCATGAAAATGTCCATGTATATAAAAAAGGTGTCATATTTGTCAGAAACATCTTTATGGAATTACACTTAGGGGACGGGACGCAATGTTTTACTGTAGTTTTGCCCCATTAGACATAGAAACATTTAATTTCCCCTTTATTACAATTGCTTTCTTTTGAATCTTTTACATGGACGTAAACTGATCCATAGCAAATAACATGCATTGTCATGTCTGGTTCATGGTCCTATTTGTATACACATGTTTGTCATTAAGTAGACATTGCAGATATTGTATATTTCCACTACAACAAAATTACATTGAGATCAAGAACATGTTAAGGAGAGGATCTCAGGTGTAAGGACGTGTGTGTATGTATATCGTTATTTATATAGCGCCCTATAAAATGTATAATAACATGGAACACTTTCTAATCTTAAAGAATGACAACATTTTAATAATAGATTCATGTCCCCTTCTGGGAATTGATGAGGCGACATAAAGCATATATTGTTTTAAATGCAAATATATGTTATATCACTAGCAGAGGTTACAAAAAAATGCATACAAACTGAGCAAGGAAACATGTTAGAAACATATGTTTGTATAAGGTACAGGAGCAAAGAAAGGAAGAAAGAATATATATACAGTATTAGGTTGTCAGAAATTTGGAAATTTCAGTATACAAGTTGCAATAAAGGCACATAATTAACACCTTCACTGCTGGAAGGGCCTGCAACAGATTGAGAAACCACCAGTCAATTAGTTATGGACACGTGGTAACGGGGTATATAGGTGGAAACGGGGTATATAGTTAGTAACATGGTATATAGGTGGAAACGGGGTATATAAAGAACAATTTCTGTCAGAGCCAACTTAGACATGAGAGCCTGGTTGTTTATTTAGAAAATATAAATCCTAGTTTATTTTAACTGTGTAACCCCTTGCATTTTTATATTGTTTCTCAACATAGATCTTCAATGTGTAAATCCCCCTTTTACATCTATCCTCAAATAGAGAGAGTCTGTATATATTATTTAATTCATAAATATGTATTAATACATTGTTAGTTTCCTTCTGCCATTAATGTACTCACAGAATTCAGTGCCATATATGGGAGCTCTACATGATGGCTATGCGTTAACACTTTATAGCTAGTACTAGTCGGTGGAAGATGAAAAGACAAACAGAATAAATAAGAAGGCTTGTAAGGTTTGTCCTACGAGCTTTGGCTCTGCCCTGGAGCTTCAGCCAGGATGTCCTGCTTAGTTATGTAGAGGAGCAGGCATCGAGATGCTTTAATGGGCTTGATTGAATGGACTTCATTAAAACTGTGGGCCTCAACTCAGAAGCTCCTCTTTGAGCTAATCAAAAGGACCTCGGTTAGAAAGGAAATGCTGAGGATAAATACAGAAATAAGATCCTGAAAAGGCAAAGGAAGAAGTGCAAACAAGGAACGAGAACAGAATATTAGTCATGAGAACTCAGGTTTCATTTGAATGGCTTTCCCCATTCTGTTGGGTGAGGACTGTTTCAACATTGTATGCTCTATAAAAAACATTGCTTAGCTAAACAAATATATGTTTTGAAATTTACGCTTCAGCAATTATTCTTTTAAATGTTAATCCCCAAAGAGAATTGTTTACAATGATTCATTTATCAAAAACACATTGTTTGATTGCCAAATGAAGAATACTTGGATAATACACCTATTGTTGGTTTTGTTACTTTTTGGAAAACGACATTTGGTTAAAAAATTTGTTAGGACAGAACACATCTAACAAACAGTCCTTTTGAAGCATAGTCTGAATCAGGTCCTTAACTGTTACTATTTACCCATTCAAAGGCTTTGAGAATTCTATTTGATTAAATTAATGATTATTTACATAAGCATCAGAATTTCTCAACATACTACAATACAAAAACTCAATATCTAAAGGTAACAACTGTAGCAAAACTAAACAGAAAAAAAACGACATTTTGGTCTATCTTTAATTTTCATTCAACTGTATTTCTGGTTGTGTTGCAATAAAATGTGTTCAATTGTGTAGAAGGAAATTGTCTGAATTGGATTTAAACCATTATAATTGTAACCATGAAAATACAAAAGCGAAATTGACAAATTCCCATTGCCATGTGAGTTGTAATTAAGAACACTTGAGGTAGATTATTCTGGTGAAAGCGGCAGAACAAAAGAGGCGTCAGATTACACGGATCAGGTGAGAACCTCTACCACACTCAACAGATAGGGGGGGTCCATTTATTTTCATCTCTCCTGAATGGTACATTCAGAAATCAAATTGTCTGTCCATCAATCTCAGATGTAAGTGGACTAAAGACTATCTGTATCAAGACAGAATTGATGCAAGTCAAGAAAACGTCATCAAATGTGTCAAAAAATCCCACGTGGAAGCAATAGGATATTTTTTTACTTTAATAAATATGAAGCATTTATCAAAAAACATGGAACAAATATTTTGATGTGTGTCCATTTGCATCCGTATCATTTATATGAAGCTTGTTCACTTTTTTTCTGACCTTTGGCAGGGTTCAGAACAACTATTGGGCAAATTCATCACAATCTTGAACCTCAATGAACACAACCTCAAACTATCCTATGAGGTTAACAAAGAAACCTTACATTTCCTCGACTTGACAATTACTAAAGGCCAATATGGTAGAATAAATACGTCCATCTTTTGGAAACAGATTGCAACCAATAGTCTGCTTAGAGCGGACAGTCACCATCCTACACATACCATCGCCAACATTCCTACGGGTCAATTCCTAAGACTGCGGAGAAACTGCTCCACTACTTGTGAATTTATGAAACAGTCAAGTTATATGACCAACAGATTTCTGGACCGGGGATATAGTAGGGGTCTTGTAATTAGGGCATATCAAAGAGCAGTAGCCACTCCAAGACAATACAATGCTGACTAAGGGTCAAAAACAACTCACTAAAAGTGATAACACCATTAGATTCATTGGAACATTCAACAATCAGTGGCCAGCCATTAAAAATATTTTTAAGAGACATTGGATCTATTGATGCAAGATGATGATTTTAAACAGGTTCTCAGATCACCACTTACGATGACATGTAGGAGGGCGAAGAATCTAAAAGACAGGCTTGTCCATAGCCACTATCGCAAGCCACATATAAAAACATGGCTGGAAAATAGTATACCTCAGGGGTCTTACCCATGTTGCAGATGCAAGGCCTGTGTGTATACCTCGGCCAAGAAACATTCCTCTAACTCTGAGAAAACAAGAACTTATCATATAAAGGAAAACATTAACTGCTTGACTACAGGAGTGATCTACTTTATATCATGTAAACAATACGTCGGTAAGACGCACAGACAACTAAAAGTAAGGATACTTGAACACCTAGGCTCTGTGAGTTACCGCACTGATACTCCTGTATCAAGACACATTGTTAATAAGCATGATGGCAACGCTGGATGCCTACATTTCTGTGGGATTGAACATGGAGACTGGGACCGGTCATTGATGCAAAGAGAGTGTAGATGGATATATACCGTAGGGACTTTAAGCCCCCATGGACTGAATGAAGGGTACATGTATACCTCATTCCTTTAAGATATTGATATAACTTTCTATGGAGTTATACTTCTACACCCACCATAGTATTTATGAAGTCTCTATCACATTATATCTCAGTATTGCTATATCACTTTATTTAGATTAATCACACTAAACTGATATAATATATATGTCACCTACACTAGTTCACCGAGCAGGTATGTCTGGGTTCTGGGGATCCAGGGATACAGTTGAGTGGATTAACACTCATTGGGCCCGTTTGGACTATTAGAGGCGGGTTCACTCACTCCTACACTTCACGTTGACTTTTCACAATATAAGCACCCCCCCTTTTTTAGTCTGATTTATAACTTTATTAATATACCTATTAACACAAACACCATCTTTCTTTTCTTTTTCTTTTCAAGCACATTTCATTCATCACTTGTTGGTCATATATCACTTTTAATCAGCATCATCATACTAGATATAGCGACCTTATATTGAAAGGTAGAATGCATCATGGTCCCAATATGCACACATGTTGTGTGATCCTTTTCCTGAATCATCTATGGAGAGATAAGAGTCAGTTAATGTTCCTGATATGTCTCTATTAATCAGATATGGCTACCACGACCAATGAATTTTATTTCTCACTGTAATCAAAATATTTCAGGGATTGACTGTCTATGGATGGGAACTCCTGACCTGACTACTCTGAATAACGTCACAAGAAATTGAGAACAGTATATAAGATGCTTCTTATGCGTATATTTATGTGTGGTAAATCTCCGGATTGACACACTCAGATTCCCAACCAACACTGATGGTAAGGGGGTGGTAGTTAAGTTTGTAAACACCTCAGGTTCAAACAGACTATTATCGCTGGATTCTCGAGTGATTGGTCACTGAGAATCCTATCACAGGGTATATAAAGTATACCTGTAGTGGTGAAAATTGACTCCTCCTACCCTGATGAAGCATGGATCTCACGCGAAACAGTCTGTCGGATATTAGTGACGTCATCACGGCGTCGGCAGTGGAGCTGCAGCACGGGGAACCAATATGACACAACGCGGATATCTGGTTGTATAGCGCTGTTTGTTTCATTTATTGATTCACTAGCAAACTTTACCTTGGCTATCAGTGTGTGCCTATGATTTAGGATATACTGTGTGAGAGACATCTCAGGAGTCATAAATAGCGCATCAACGTATAGTTATATCCATGGTATACATGTAGATACTGCTAAGTGTATCCATTGGTGACTGAATTCAGAGCCTTTACTATTGTATTGATCAATTTGTCATGTATACAACATACTAGTCCACAGCAACAGGTCAAGTCACTTGTACTATCGAGGGTGATATGCTTCTCTTTACACAGCAATTAACTCTATACCTGTTTTGCGTTGTTGAAATATAGTGGAGGGAAGATTTCAACCTGATATATTCCTCTTAGTCTTATGCAGGCATCGGGAGGATATATGATTTAGGAATGTATCAATAGGCTACGTTTGAAGTAACTAATTTGTTACTTTGTTACCTTGCAAGGATTGTTCCCCTTTATGATACATCAGAGGGAAACATACATGGATACATTCCTGGTTTTGATATCTTGTATCAATCTATGCACCCTGCACTGTGATTAAGTGTGGTTGGAGCGTCAATACCTAGGGGGTATTAACCCCTTGGATACATTTACTGTTTAGGTATCCTCTGCTATCCCAGTTCCCTGTACTGTTATTAATTGTGGTTGGAGTTTCTTTACTCAGGGAGTATTAACCCTGTGTGGGGTCAAGAAAAACGTCCCCACATATATGAGTACTCCTCATTTTTAGGTATGCTCCACTGCCAATATTTTTAATTTTCCTGTGTATATATATTCCATATCTTGTGCTTTTTGTAGATTATTAATAAAGATTTATTATTTTGGATTTTACCACTCATTATGATTGGCTGTATAGGATAATTTATATCCTGGATTAATGTGATCCCCCAAGTAATTACTACACATCAGTACAATATTTGAGGGCTTCTTGTGGTGGGAGGATTTTCTTTAAGCCTCACCTCCAGTGTGTATATAGATTCAGTATATTCCCTTAAGCACCTTGTTTTTTTCATTTAAGACATTGATTTATTAGGTGAGCGGTAGGCTCCAAGATATTTGCTATGTCGTCCTTCTGATACAATCTCAACCCTATCCATATAAATGGACCTGCCTACTTTGCATTTGGGTTAAGCTGGGTAAGTAGTAGGGACACATCTGGGGAATACCTTGGCTACGGGCACTATCCCTAAGGAAGATTCCCAATCAGACTCAGAAGACTCACTGGAAAGACCATCCCACCAATCCTCTTCATCCCCGGTGCTATACTCAAACTCAATACACCCGCCCACTGGCTCATGGAAATTGCATTCAGATCTCAACCTGTTTCTTTCCCACCTCGCCATTCATTTGATATTCGCTGGTGCATCTTGCGCAGGTAGAACAGCCTCTATAGGAACATGAGAAACATTGTCCTTAATCTGCTCCACTTCCCAGGGTGACACTCCCTCTATACCGGCAATATAGGACATTATCGCTGGTTGAAAGGGTTGACCCATAGCATGGATCTGGTGCTCAGCAAAGGTCTTACGTAAGAGCGGTAGCACTGTAACAGGACTGGGAGCTGTTGAACGGCCAGAAGAAGGCCTACGAGCCCCTCTCGAAGATCTCATACTTGGAGCAAATGTAAAGGGAGAGGTGTTCACCGGAGCGGGAATCGGCCACTCCTCATCCGCCCCGGCGGTGCCATTCCGACATCACGGAATCCCGATCAAGGTCACGGCCTTCGTCCTCGGCGTCGTAGCTGGCACCAGAAGATACCTTTTTGTTGAACATCTCCACGGTTCTTTCTGGGAGCAGAGGGGTGGTATCTCACCGCTCCGCCGATATGCTGGAACCTGGAGACTCGCTGGAGGTGAGGTTCGGTGGCTGGTCGACTCACTGGAAGTGGTCACCTCAGAGCCACTCTTCGCTGCCTCCAGGACTGAATGGCAACATCGTTCAAGTTCTCTGGTAGGGTCATTAACTTTGGTAAAGACAGTGGGTGCTGTACCATAGCGGCCGGATCACAGCCCATGCGGGATACAGATCAGGCAAGTCTTTGGAAGAACAGGCCGTAGGCAGTAGTGGCCAAGGTACGAAGTAGCTTGCACCACACTAAGGGCACATGGCTCCCCATTCCAGGTCTTGACCTGGATAGGCACAATTTGGACATAGGCACATCAAGCGGGTGGCATCCCTGATCATTACCTCTAGAAATCCCCCTGGCAAAGAGTAATGTCCCGTAGCACATTCGGCCATTGTGGATTGGACTAAAGCGCATGGAGGCAGAAGCACAGGTAGCTAGACAGTAACTCCTCCGTTGCTGCTGACTCTGAAGAACTGAGGGTGCGGTCGGCTACATCCGGCTCCTCCCTTTTCTTCAACCGTCGATGAACATTGGTTGTCACAGTGCCCCCTCCCTCTGGTGGAGATTAGAGGAGGGTCCCACAGTGACAGGGCGTTACTCGGGTTCCTGGCGGACCCAATCACATCACTTGGGTGGGGTCCTGGCTTTCGCCCACACCCGGGCAGAACTCTGCAACACTCTCTGCACCAGATGCAACCCCGGATCCATCCAGTCTGGGATGAGATTTGTAATAGATTTTCCCGCCAAACGACTTTACTTGTTCAGTGATTAAATGTTCCTCGGACTTGGAAGCAACCGTTTCACTGACCACGTCATATGTAATCATAATGTCCTCACTGTCTCCGTCCTCGGGTGGGACTAGGAGACCTAAACAACACAGAAAAGGCGTGGCCATGATTTTCATGCCACTCCACAACATAGTTGCAACCCTAGTTTCTGCATCTTGCAACTCCACCACGCAGTTTGCGTGGTTCTGGCGGGAATCCATTTCCTGTGGATCTGTACAGCACATGGTTGCAGTCTACCAAGAGTAGGATGTACCCCAGGCTAGCAAAGCTCCATCTCGATATGCTGCACACGATTACACTCCATTACAAGCACTCTGTGGTTCCATGATCTGGCTACTGGTGAGTGGTACTCTGGGCTTCTTCTAGCGGAGACACCTTGTACTTCAGGCACCCCTCCTAAGATACTCACTATCCAGTACCCTTACGCCACCCCACTTGGCTGCCAGTATCGCGGACCCTCTTCAGAGGTCCCTGGGACTCAGTTAACCAGAGCATCCCTTTTAGGCATCCCGACTACCCACCTCAGGGTGACTTCGAACATCAATAGCCTTTGTGTCTCCAGAACATTCACCTGATAGGGCAGTCTAAGCTGTAGTTCCTTGCAGGGAGCGATATCCCCCTGACACTACACCTAGCCTCCCTCCTTCAATTTCAGCACCTGTTCTGGAAGCGTACCTTGTTACTTCCAGCTGTGTTTAGCTGAAAGTCTGTGCTGTTACAGATCTCAGCAGCACCTCCAAATGTAACGGTGTTTCCTGCTGGTAACAGGAGGGCTGAGTCATCCGTCAGTGGTAGTGGGGACACAGGACAAGGCTTCTGGAGCTCATACCCTACATATCTCTTAAGCAATGCAGCACTTCCATCTGCAGTAGGCTCCAGGAACTGAAGGTGATCTCCCACGGTAGAACAATTACCTCTTCCCCCCCAGTAAGGTCTTCCTGAAGAAACCGAGTGCGGTGAAACGCGTAGAGTGACGCTGACCAGTAAAGATCCACAAGCGACCGGAGCCCCTGTGAGCGGATGACGTCACTTCCGGTTTCCGGTTTGGGTGAGACGCATCAGTGACACGCACGCTGAGACAGAGGGGAGGCAGAGAGATCACCCTTTTCACTGCTGAGATCCGTTTTGTGAGATCTAAACGCTTTTAAACTTTTACCATCATGTGAGTGCATTGTATTACACTTACTTTTTATAAATTCTCCATACAGTCTGCACTATGTCCGGTTCTTTTGTTATCTATCAAGGTCACTAGAGCTTACCTTTCCACCGAGAGTAGCATCTCTGATGGGCTGCCATTCAAAGATACCTTTATGTGAACACCACTCACTCTAGGTTTGTGAGTATTTTGCACACTGAGTCTTGAATATTTATTCACATATTTATCACATATACTGCACCATCAGAATATCTTTTCTGTCTTACATGGTTTGCGCTTCCCGATGACCAACAACTCTTCACTCCTCACGGGATCGAGAGAACGACCCCACACTGGGTTACAGCGGCATCCATTATATGTTTGTATTTGTATCACACTTTATTTTTTATCTCACAGTAAGATTTTGTGTATAGTAGGTTGTATCAAATATATCTAGAGCGCCACTGTTGATAAGTTTGCTTAGGTCACGCACCAGGCAGGAGGTATTACAACAGGAACGGTTTATTGTCTCTTCTGTACAGCACAGTAACAAGACAGGGTTCTGCCCGATGCAGTAACTCTCAGCTACCACTGAAGCATGGTCCCTGGATCGTCACTACAGGCCAAGGGCACCCACAGCCATCCTAGCTCTTCCCTGCCTCCCTAGCAGAGGTATGGTCCACACTCACTCTCCCACTGGAGGGAAGAGTACTAGAGAAGGCCCAATAATCAGCCTCTAATGTGTGACCTGCCTTCCTCAAGTGGGGAGAGGAACTACTGAATTTGGGCTGTAACTGTCCTTAAATACAACCAGGAGGAGGGCACCAGGTCTGTCATGATTGGTCATGCCCAGGCCTGATGTCACCGCCTCCCACTGTCACTCAAGTGCAGCTCCTCAGAGGGAGAAACCCTATATCAACTACTGACATGGCCTACTTGTACCAGGGCTTACTGCCAGGAGGGAAGCAGACTAGTAGCCACAGATGGTATGGCTACAATTACATTGGTTCCTGTAACGGGGTTATCCCACATAGTAGGATCCCATACAGGTGGAGGCGCTGTCACCTAACGGATCAGGCACACCCCAGGCTCCCAGCAGTGGAGGCACAGGACTCCTGTGATCCGCAGGGAACGCACCACATACACCGTGGCCACCATATCTCCCAGGGGGTGGGGAAAGTGTGCTACATATGTAAGGTTAAAGTTGTTGGCTATATTTATAATATGTTTGTCATGGCATGTTTTGAAATCCTCTCTGTGCATGACTTCTTTCTCTCTCACTCTCTGCTCCTATTTGCTATAACTGAGACCTGGCTCACTCAGTCTGACTCTGCTCTGGAAGCTGCCCTCTCCTATGGTGGCCTTTCCTTCTCCCACACTCCATGCCCTGATGGCAGGGGTGGAGGCGTGGGGCTCCTGCTCTCCTCTCTCTGTCGTTACCGAACCCTTCCTATTCCTCCATCTCTTGCTTTTCCCTCCCTTGAGGCTCACACTGTCCAGATTTTCTCTCCTCTCCCTGTTCATGTGGCGGTCATCTATCGCCCACCTACCTCTACTCATCCCCCTTCTCCCTTTCTCTCTCACTTTGAATCCTGGCTCTCTTTCTTCCTCTCCTCAGACTCCCCTGTTCTTCTCCTTGGGGACTTCAATTGCCACATTGATGACCCTCTCTCCCTTGGGCTTCCCGCTTTCTTTCTCTAACCTCTTCTTTTGGCCTTCAACAGTGGACTGCAGCCAGCACCCACAAGGATGGCCACTACTTAGACCTGGTTTTCACTAAGAACTTCTCTCTCTCCGATTTCTCCATTTCCCCTTTTCCTCTCTCTGACCATCATCTCATCTCATTCTCTCTATCTCGCTTCTCCCCTTCTCCACCTCCATCTACATCCCTGTTCTGCAGAAACCTGCGCTCTATTCACTTACCTGACTTTGAGTCCACTTTACGCTCCTCCCTCTCCTCTCTCAGCTCTGCTACAGACCCCGACAACCTGGTCAGGAACTACAATTCTGTCTTGTCCTCCTCTCTTGATCTACATGCCCCACTTTCTCTCTGCCGCACACGCCCTTCTAACCCTAGACCCTTGCTAAATTCCCACACACGCATGCTGCGTTCCTCCACTCGTTCCTCTGAACACCTCTGGAGGAAGTCTCACACTCTCGCAGACTTCCTTCACTACAAATTTATGCTATCCTGTTTCAACTCTGCCCTCTCGCAAGCTAAACAAGCCTACTTTTCTGCACTAATCAACATGCACAAGTCTAACCCACGCCGACTGTTCTCTGTCTTTGATACTCTACTCAAACCACCCTCAGCTGCCTCTCCTTCCTCCATCTCCGCTCAGGACTTTGCTGACTATTTTAAGGAAAAGGTGGAATCCATACGTCAGAACATCCCCTCTGTTTCTTCTTCCCATCCTACACCTCTTCCTAACTCTCCTCCTGCCTTCCTTGACTCTTTTTCCACTGTCTAAGAGGAGGATGTGTCGCTGTTGATCGCCTCTTCTCCCTCTACCACTTGCCCTCTTGACCCCATTCCCTCCCATCTCCTAAAACCTCTTGCTCCTACTATAATCCCTATGCTCACACACATTTTTAACTCCTCCCTCTGCTCTGGAACCTTTCCATCCTCCTTCAAACATGCAACAGTCATACCATTACTCAAAAACAGCAAGCTTGACCCTACCTGTCTTTCTAACAATCAACCTGTCTCCCTCCTGCCTTTTGCCTCTAAACTCCTTGAACGTCTTGTATTCTCTCGCTTGCTCCATTTTCTCAACACCTATTCTCTCCTAGACCCTCTACAATCTGGCTTCCGCACTGCTCACTCCACAGAAACAGCCCTCACTAAAATAACTGACGACCTCCATGCTGCCAAAGACAGAGGTCATTACACTCTGCTCATATTACTCGACCTCTCTGCAGCATTTGATACTGTGGATCACCCTCTTCTCCTTCACATTCTCCATACTCTTGGTATTCGGAACAAAGCTCTATCCTGGATCTCATCCTACCTCTCCCATCGTACTTTCACTGTCTCTTCTGTTAACACCTCCTCCTCCTCTATTGATCTCTCTGTGGGGGTACCCCAGGACTCTGTCCTGGGACCTCTTCTCTTTTCTCTGTACACACTCTCTCTAGGTGACCTAATAACATCTTTTGGGTTTAAATATCACCTCTATGCTGACGACACACAAATATACTTTTCAACACCTGACCTTACACCTGCTATACAGACCAAAGTTTCTGAATGTCTCTCTGCTATATCATCCTGGATGGCCCTCCGACGCCTTAAACTCAACATGGCTAAAACAGAGCTCCTCATACTTCCTCCCAAACCTGGCCCTACTACCTCCTTCCACATTACTGTTGGAACTACGATCATTCACCCAGTAGCCCAAGCACGCTGCCTTGGGGTCACACTCGACTCCTCTCTCACATTCGCCCCTCAGATTCAAAACATTTCTAAAACTTGTCGCTTTTTCCTCTGCAATATAACAAAGATACGCCCTTTCCTCTGGTGCTCGACTGCTAAAACTCTGACTCAGGCCCTCATTCTCTCCCGTCTTGATTACTGTAACCTCCTGCTGTCCGGCCTTCCTGCCTCTCACCTGTCTCCCCTACAATCTATCCTAAATGCTGCTGCCAGAATCACTCTACTCTTTCCTAGATCTGTCTCAGCATCTCCCCTCCTGAAACCCCTCTCCTGGCTTCCAATCAAATCCCGCATCTCACACTCCATTCTTCTCCTCACTTTTAAGCTTTACACTCCTCTGCCCCTCCTTACATCTCAGCCCTAATTTCTCGCTATGCACCATCCCGACTCTTGCGTTCTGCTCAAGGATGTCTTCTTTCTACCCCCTTTTTATCTAAAGCCCTCTCCCATCTTAAACCTTTTTCACTGACTGCCCCACACCTCTGGAATGCCCTTCCCCTCAGTAACCGACTAGCACCCTCTCTATCCACCTTTAAGACCCACCTTAAGACACACCTGCTTAAAGAAGCATACGAATAGCACTGTGAATATTCTGAACACATGATACATAAAGCTTGGCCCCCTGCAGACGCACTTACCAGAACTCCCTCCTACTGTCTCTGTACGTTCTCCCTACCTACCAATTAGATTGTAAGCTCCTCGGGGCAGGGACGCCTCTTCCTTAATGTTATGTTTATGTCTAAAGCACTTATTCCCATGATCTGTTATTTATATTATCTGTTATTTATTCGATTACCACATGTATTACTACTGTGAAGCGCTATGTACATTAATGGCGCTATATAAATAAAGACATACAATACAATACAGGCTTTTGCACATACCCATGTATGCAAATTACCCTTGAATTCTTCACACAACAGAGAGGGCTAATTTAAAAGAATCCTATTTTTTTATTGCTTGCAACTAATGCGCCATGTCCCTGAAGACACATGGTAAAATAACACAGGGGTGACACATATGTGTAAACATCTTTCTCAGCTGGAGAGGTTTTTTTAACAGATAAAGAATTAGCATATTCAATGTTAACTTTTATATTAAATAACATAGTCTGTTGAAAGTACAGAAATATCATTGAGTCAAGTGATTTATTATTTTACAAAGGTGTACTGTTTACCTGCTGCAAATTGTTGAAGTGTATAACGGAATCTGGAATTTGCCTTCTATTATGTATCTCCCTATTACGATTTCATATTTCAGTCTCATTTTAGAAACCGCTCACCCAGCAGAACACATTTATAGTAAATTAAATAACCAAAGCATTTAGTTGAAATAATAATATAAAAAGCTAGTTGTCAGTTAGACACTTTAATCTGCTATGAGCTTGGTTTACACATTCAGATTTTTACAATTAACTCCTACAAATAATTGACAATAATTGCAATAATTATCTCAGGGCACAGAAATTCTAATTAGTTCAAATCGGTATAATTTTATACATGTATGTGCATTACCATGAAGGTTCTTCATATGAAGACAGGCTATCCTGATCTCAAAACATGTGTGTACCAATTCATGGGAGATGGTGAAACTGAAGACCTTAGTATTCTGCAGCAGTACATTATTCTGTGTGTACATTTCTAAACTCAGGGACTTACAAACAAGCGGGATACACAGGAAAGCCCACTGCAAAGATTCTGTGTAATATATGCAAGAAAACGTACAGGTGTTTCTTTCAGTTGCATGGCACAATGTAGCTATTTTATGGTGATAATAAGAGAAAACAATTATCTGTTAGATATTCTTATGAAAAACTTGTGGCAAAATCTGTCGGATGAGATTGTACACATTCTGAAATCTGAAAACTGAAATGTTTTGCAGTTTAAGACTGTGATTAAACAGCCCCCCCCCCCGTGTCGGCGGTATTGCGAGCCGCGCCCCCCCCCCCATTTCACACCTCCCAAGCCCCCTCTCTCCTCCCCCTCTTCTCATGTATTTCTCTCCCTTCCATCTCACCCCCTCTCACTCTAGGGTTGCCAGGTGTCCGGTATTGAACTGGACTGTCCTGTATTTGGATACTCTGTCCAGTAAAAAATGAGAGGTGCTGTAACACTGGACATGTATGTGTCCGGTATTTTCCTCCCTGGACATAGTGACCTGAAGCACCTTTCACCATTGAGTCCAGTATTTTCAGAGAAGCCACCTGGCACCCTATCTCACTCTCCCACCTCACATGTATTTCTCTCCCCTGTGTCTCACACTTACTCCCTCTTTTCCTCACACACCCCCTCTCTCCTCTCCCTCTGTCAATTACCCCATGCTCACTCATTCCCTCCCCCTCACACAATTCCCCCCACAAGATATACAGTATACCAAAAAACTTCCCACCCCCATATACAAACCAAAAAATCCCCACCCCCCAAATGTATACAAAAAACAAACTACCCAATACATATAAAAAAAAACAATACATATAACCCACATACATACATATACAAACATATATATATATATACACACAAAAAGGGACAGCGCGGGCTCCATAGTCTAAATAGTACAGGTTTATTTATCCCGAGCTAAAAACAAAAAACTCACAGCAATGAGATAGGACTTGCGCATATGACAAAAACATCCACTCTGTTGGTCAGGAACAGCAATCTCGTGGCTGCAGCGTGTGTATTTCTCTCTGCCGTCGGGTATCTCCGTCGTGATGTGTGTCCACTTCAGTGGCCCCCCGGCTGAACAGCACACACTCCTTTCGTTCCGCAGCTCCACCTTTCCCTTCTAGTTCAGCAGGTGCTCCATGAGCGAGGCACCTGGTGCGTGTAAGTAGCGCCCTTACGTGTTTCGTCGCAAAGGTACCGGTGACTTCATCAGAGGATGAAGGTTAAATAAATCATGACACGGTGTAATATTTCATGTGTACACACACACACACACACACACACACGGTGTAATATTTCATGTGTTGTTGTTCATCGGAGGTTGTATTTACCTAATTTTAAGACCTGCTAAGGAACAGATGATTGTTATTATGTCCCGATATGTAAAACCATAGAATTCAAAGAGGGTGTACTTTCTTTTTCACACAACTGTGTATGTATGTGTGTGTGTATATACATATATATATATATATAAAATAAAAAATGAATAGACGATACCGTTTTATATATATATATATAAAACGGTATCGTCTATTCATTTTTTATTTTATATATATATATATGTTTTTGTCTTTTCATATTAGGCTTAGTACACATATAACAATATTAATTCTAAATCAGGAACTCTCTCTCTCTCTCAAGAAGTCACAGGAGTGCTGAATATGACATTGTAAGACCTGATTCTCTGACTCTTAAAAGCATTGACGTGTATATCCTTTTTTTATTGAATGGGTGGATCTTCTAAAGGTAATCTGAGGTGTATCTCCCCCAGTATTTAACACCTACTATATCCTGTTAGTGTAATGCTAGAGACCACCCTGAACCCAAACTGAAGCAGGCTGTTATTGTGTAACTTTCTGTAGCAGACACAACCTCCTGTATTGAGGAGGTAAATGGGAAAATCTCTTTTATAATTTCAGTTTCCCACAATTGTAGATACTTTATTATTTAGGGTCAGATAAGCAATTCCTGTAGAAAAGTTTGGCATATGGCAATTTGTTTTAAACTCAACTACAAACCTAACATTATTACATTGCACTTTAATGTAACCCTTTGGCTACCAGATGGACGAGCAAATGATCGCAAAGCAGCCTAATGAACTCATTACAATACATTATTGATGGGCCAGTTGGTGTAAATAAATCGCCCTTGTTTTTTTCTTTTGTTCCCCTCATTATTATTTCCTTCTCTGATCTGGACTTGTTCTGCGTTAAACCTTTTCCGGTGGGAACAGACACCTAGAGAATTCCAATCACGTGGTAGCCCAGATGGGGGTTAACCCTTCGGCTGCCAGGGTAGTGTGTAACCCATTGAGGAGCAGAGCCAAGGCTGCATGCACTGTACAATGAGAAACAAAGGGGCTCGTTAATGTGACACAGCACTAGGACCTTATTGCTATATCAGTGCACAAATGCTATAATATAAACTCAAGCGAATGAGAACTGCCTCTTTCTACTTCAGGTTGTACATCATTAAACATTATTTTAGGCGTTTAAAGTGTGGATTGGATTTAAAGGTAGCATACTGTACATGCAAGGGCTGTTTTAGTTCTGTGGGGTAGCATGTCTTTGTAGTTACCCTATAATAGGGAGCTGTTATCTGAGGTGACAAGTGCTAATTATCAGCCTCAGTTATACGGAGGAGAGCAGGAGGGGCGAGAAGAGTTATGTGGGAAAGGCAGAATAGATAAAGATGCAAAAGGAATAATGAGAAAGCCGTTTCAGCTAATGGCACCCTACAGTAAGATACTCTGTAAAGGCTTTATAGTGGAACTCCACTATACTTAATATGAATAATCCTGGGGTTTAAGTCCACCTCTGGTTCTGTGTTCCAGGTCTGGGTCCCAGTATAATAGCAAAGGGGTAAATAAGAGGAGGCACACAGGTAAAACTAGTTGCACAAAATGGATTCTGTATTGTAATCATATTATAAGCCACTATACAGAAGTAACGTTTCGGGGTCGCAGTCCCTTCCTCAAACTAGACCACCTGTGTGCCTCCTCTTATTTCATTATTTGCTATTATATGTATGTAAGTCTTTATTTATATAACGCCATTAATGTACATAGCGCTTCACAGCAGTAATACACATGACAATAATATACATAACAAATAATACAAATAACAGATCATGGTAATAAGTGCTTCAGACATAAAAGTGACATTTCGAAAGAGGAGTCACTGCTCCAAGGAGCTTACAATCTAATTGTACAATCTTATCTTATATTAAGATATTGTATGGACTTGCAAGCTCTAAGTGCAATATGACATCACCTCATGGCAGAGTTACAGAAAGACTACATTTTATAAAGCAAACACATTACACATCTGAAAACACTCCCATTGGAAATAAAAAAAACAAAAACATTCATGCCAGTAGCTGCAAACAACGCAAAGAGAAGCGGAGGTACGGAAACATACCCCAGTAAATGGTCGAGAATGAACAAATGAAGTAAATTAGCAGGGTTTATATAAGAATAATATATTGTGTATTAAAAACAAACGTTTCAGGGATGAAAATAATTGTGTACTATGCATTATGAAACGTTGTCAGATGACTTGTGTGTGTGGGTATATATATATATATATATATATATATAGAGGTTCTCAAGAGGTCCCGCATGTAGGACCGAAACGTTGGATTTGATGTCTCATTAATACAATTCTTTTTTTTGACTACTTTCTGGAGTGCTGCCTTTGATATTCGTCCACACGGTATCGTATTGCCTATTTTGCTCTTATAGGATTTGCACCCACAACTGTTTACCCGACGCGTATTAGGGTGCCTTTATTCTCATCTACTGACTATATATATATATATATATATATATATATATATATATATATATATATATATATATATATATATATATATATATATATATATATATATATATATATATATATATATATATACAGATTAATTCTCTTGTTTAGCTCCTGTCCCATATATATATATTTAATCTGCATCACCACAGCATCACACGCGGAACAAGAGACAGTCCTGTCAGCGAACATTTCTCTGACTCTGGCCATAAGATAAACGATCTGAAGGTGGCCATACTCAAAGGTATTCTTAGAACACCGAAAGAGAGACGGTTGCATGAATACAAATTTATGCAACTGTTCGGGACACTTAGCGATGGCCAAAACCGAGACCGAAGTTTTATGAGTCACTACTGACACAAGAGAACTCTCTTTCCATGAGTGCTAAGGCCATGTCCATACATACTGCGCTATATCAATGCACACATAGCTGTCTCTTAGACATACAAATACACAATGTAATTCCATCCGTATATAACAATAGGGACCACATATTATCTATTTTTAATGCAACACCCACATAACTTTCACACCTACCCACACCATTGGTAAACACTCCCACTCCACACTCACCTTTTGTAAAGCGCTGTATACACTGTGGACACTTTATAAATGTATATTTATATACAGGTGGGCCCTGGTAATGCGGCGGATTCCGTTCTATGGTCCAGCCGCAAAGCGAAAATCGCCAGAAAGCGGAGCCGGTGATTTTCGGCATCTGCGCATGCACAGACCAGCAATTTCCCCTTCTGCGCATGCACAACCTCCGTTCTGTGCAAGCACAAAACCATTTTGCACATGCGCTATCTCTGCACCCCCGTTCTGTGCATGCGCAAACTTGGCAGCCCCCATTCTGCGCATGTGCAGACATGGCAGTCCCCTTCCCGGTAACACTGTATAAGCGACACACCGTAAAGCAGGCCGCCGAAAAGTGGGGCCCTACTGTACATACATATACACACACACACATTCACATACACACACACACACACACACACAACATACACACGTATACTCTTATATCACTAACATTCAGGGACCATTTAACACCTTAAGTCATAAATCGCATACTGCACAGGGGGGAAGGATAGGCTCTAGTCACAGATACATTCCAGGACGTGCTGTTTTTAAGTAAACCCTTTCTTGCTTTATCCATTGTAACACCCGGAACAAATAGAAGTATTTTGTTAGCCACAGAACAGTATCAGCTATTCATTTTTGATCATTAAGCTCGGCTAACAGGGTACAGATACCTCTACATCTATATACTGACAACGTTTCATAATGCACACTTTTATTTTATATATATATACATACACACACACACACACACACACACACTAAGGTAATAATTTGATCAGCTTCATACATGCCGGATGATGATGAATCTTGTTGAACACTTTGCCCTGACGGTATATCAGATAGAAACGTTGGTGCATGTGATATATGGAAAGAAGTGATATATATATATATATATATATATATATATATATATATATATATATATATATATATATATATATATATATATATATATATATATATATATATATATATATATATATATATATATATATATATATATATATATATATATATATATATATATATATATATATATATATATATATATATATATATATATATATATATATATATATATATATATATATATATATATATATATATATACCAGTACTTGGCCCTGTCGGTGCAGAGGAGCTTAAATGTGGCATAACGATCTGTCAAAAATGTTAAAAAAAAAAAAAAGTGCACAATCTCTTTTTCATTTACCTCCAACTCCTTTAATTGTTCAATCACAAAATACTTTTTCCCATCTAACCTTGTTGCCAGAGGGGTATTCAACGCATTGCAAAGCAGCAAGTGGGTTTATTTACTGTACTGTATGTGAAACACTTTGGCTTTCATCCACGTCAGAGATTGTGTATCCACAACAGGGCTTCAGTATGTCTCTTTATATGTACAATCAAGTAATACATGAGTCGGAATGAAAATGGAATCGTTGGAGAAAAAAAATCGATCAATTAGTGCAAAATATAAAACCAAAATCATGCATATTATTATTATTATTAATGATATGTAATATTAAATAGTATATAGTACATTTGTACTTATGTATTTACATCAGGGTGTATGTAATTATAAATATTGCTGGGAATGTAATTTGCTGTAAATTTGATTCTAAGGATCTGAAATAACATGGACACGTGTTTTACCGTCAAGTATTTGAGTGTAAAATTAATTTCTAGCAAAATGCATGCACATATTTTAACAACGAAAATACTATTATATATAAACCGATTGTATATTATACATTATTGTCATAAAAATGCTGAATGTAACTATTTCTGAAAACAAGTGTTATGGTGATTTTAGAACTTGCAAAATAAAATTCTATGTGTATATAAGAAAACTAATGAGAAAGTGTATTCATGGTAAAATGTTCAGTATCCTGTGATTGGCACGGGCTTATTTTCTTGCATTTGGGCTAATGTGACACATAGGATAACACATTCATGTATTAGTTTTTGTAAGAATAATTTAAGTTTGGCGTATTACATTGATCGATAGAAGGACACCGAGCAATAGTAGCTATTCTACATTGATATGATATGAGAATCTATCTGTATGTAAACATGTTCTCATTGAACAAATCCGACAAGTGTCTGTGTGTCCAGTCGGCTAACATGAGATTGATTTGGGGTGCTGTCCAGTCCCTGGGTTCTGAAACTGAGCTGAATTGTTATAATCGGTTTATTCACATTTTAAAGTTTTATTTCAGCATCTTTTGGTCATTTTATGAAATAACTCTTCTACACAGTAACATTACAGATAGAGATGTCTGCATTACCTATTTCTAAATATAGTTTTCCACAACACCCCTAATAAAGCTATATATTAGTTTTTTGTTTTATTGTTACCTGGTAAGGAATCAGATACATTGTCATCCTTTTTATGCTTTCTTTGAAGTTTGTGCAAACAAACATAATTAATGCGGGCATACAAAATCAAACATCAACGCCATTATTAACGAAGGACACATTCAAATAATAATAATAATAATACATATAATAATAATGTGAAATGTATGGGCTACGTTAAATTATTTAATCTGTTAATCTGTTATTCATAAAAATAAAAATATACTTCTCCCGCAAACCTCCCCTAT